>NC_047107.1:0-58466 GCF_902500255.1 Thalassophryne amazonica | reverse complement strand
CACACACACACACTCTCACACACACACTCTACACACACACACTCTCACACACACACACACACTCTCACACACACACACACTCTCACACACACACACACTCTCACACACACACTCTCACACACACACTCTCACACACACACTCTCACACACACACACACACACACACACACACACACACACACACACACACACACACACACACACACACACACACACACTCACACAGAGGCCCCGTGTTTGCGTTGGCAGAGAGGGCAACGTCTCCCTTGGATGTTCCAGCACACGCCGTCTGCTGTCATGGGAAAAAAAACAACAAAAAAACCCTCCACCAACACAACACGAATGACCCCTCCCACACACAGACACCCGTGTGTTATGACTCCATTCACACAGCGAGTGAGCGTGTGTGTGTGTGTGTGTGAGAAAGAAATCAAATCAGAAAAAGGTAGTACGTTTTGGAAAATGCAATAAGTAAATAAACAAAAACAAAAACCCTACACTGATTCCTAAATTCACTTTGACAATATTTTATGTTTTTGTTGCTCTGTTCAATTTCTTTTCTTCATATTCATCCATTCCTGCACTTCACGCCTGAAACATTCCAAAGACAGTTAGGACACAAAATAATTTCCCACTTTGTAATGTTGATGCTCAGTCTCACGTCAAACACTGTGGCGTTGAGGACAGCGACGAAGCGTTTCAGTTGTTATTTTGTGCTGTTCTTCCTGCAAACGTGTCTTAAGGTGTCCAACAGTAGGGGCCATCATCACTGCAGTTTTCATTTAAAAAATACCCACATATTCTCGATGGGGAACAGGTCAGGACTGCAGACAGGCTGGTCCAGAACCCACACCCTCTTCTGCAGCAGCCATGTCTTTGTGATGTGTGCAGAATGTGGTTTTGCATGGACGTCCCTGGAAAAGACTGCATCTTGAAGGCAGCATATGTGGCTCTGAATTTTTTTTCTCCATTAATGCTGCCATCACAGAAGGTAAATGACCTTGGGACATTAACATAGTCCCAGACCATGACAGACCCTGGATTTTGGATTTGTTGCTGATTAAAGACTGAATGGCCCTTTTTGTCTTTGGTCTGGAGCACACGGTGTCCATTTCTTCCCAAAAGTATTTGGAATACTGAGTCATCAGGCCACAATACACATTTCCACAGTGTGATGGTCCAACTCAGACTCCAGAGAAGTCTACACCACTTCTGGACAAGGTTCACAAAGGCATCTTTTTTTTTTGCACAGCAAAGTTTTAAGTGGCTTTTATGAATGTCACTCCCTATTGCAGTGCTTGACAAAGTTTTTCCATAGCAATCCATGAGCCATGTGGATATATCAGCTATTGATGAATGACAGTTCTTGATGCAGTGGCATACGAGGGACTGGAGATCACAGATATTCAGATTAGATTTGCACTGTTGCATCTTTATGGACTAAAAAACAACGAGATTCCTTGAATTTTTTAATATTTTGTTCTCTCAAGGGAAAAATCTACAAATCCCATCGAAATTTTGAGGAACTTTGTTTTTTGACATTTCTATCATTTTCTATTACATTTGTTGACAAACTGGAGATCTTCTGCCCATCTTTGCTCATTAAAGAATCACCTTTCAAAGATACTGTTTTTTTTTCCCTAAATCATAATTAGAATCACTGTGGGGGGGGGGGGGGGGGGGTGTTGCATTTTCGATAATATACAAACTTTGTCAGATATGCAGTAGCACAAACCATGCCTTCATCATGCATGTTCTTGGAAGTACTAGCTTTACTGGTGTCCACAGGTGATTCAATGGATTCATCCTCCAGGGATACAGGGTTCAAACTTTACCTCAGTGCCCATCATGCCCCACAGTGAAGCCAAAGGGTATTTAGATGTCAGAGGTCTGTGGGAAGACAGGAGTCTTTTTCCATGCTTTAAGTAGAGGATTGATGTCGACTACAGAGACCACTGGGAGACAGGATGCAACCATTGATATATTAGAGCTCGGGCCTTTACTGCTATGGACAGGACCTGCACCTGGAACAGCACCGCGGCATGGTGCAGGACATACTGAAATCTCAAGTTTCTGTTTGCAGCAATTAAATCTTATACTGCAAAGAAGGGTTGAGTCGTGTACGAGCAGGAGCCACCAGGCAACAGACTGGTTATGCCAGAAGAGTTACAGAAACGATCTCTGTGCTATCAGGCAAAGTGAATCTCTGTGATGAGGCTGTGCAACCACCGCCACTGAAGTCATTTATCTGATGGTACCAGACAAATGTGCACCGTTTATTGTCCAGTTAGAGAACAAAGTCAATGAGTGGGCAGTAGTATATAGAAATAAAACATAGCTTCACTGCTGTATACTGTTGGGACACCAAGTCAACCACCAGAGACCAAACAGAAGCCCCCTGACCTCTGGCCCAAAGGTGCCTCAATAGTATTTGAGAAAAAAGGGAAAAGAAAAAAACAAACTATGCCACGGTTCACATTTGCTCACATCTCTGGTGTTTATTTTCTTCTCTTAGGTTCACCTTTCTCATGTGATTCCTCGTGTGTTTCTAAGTCTTTCTTTGTTGGGCAAGTTGCGCTCTGTATAGCCGTCCACAGCCGTCACTCCAGTACCACATTACTGTGCTCTCATCCCTCTTCATTCAATCCTGTTACCAACCTTCGCTGCCTTCTTGCATTACTGAAGCCCTGCCTTCTGATTCTGAAACAGTCGAGCGGATACGTTTGATGACTGTTTCAACCCTCTGCCTGTTTATCCAGATTTACCAACTGCCTCTACCCCCACAGACACTGTTGCCTGTCGGACTGCTTCCCTGTGCACTGAGTGTCCAGCTGTCCCACCAGCTCGATCCCTTTGTTGGATGGACGATTACCGCTGCTGTGTGTGTTGACCGCTGCAGTTCCTTTAGTCGCAACTCAAGACTCTGAACTTTCACCAGTGTTGTTCTCTGCTCAGCCTGGTTCTCAGTTGTACCAGGAGCGTTGCACGTTAAACAAATAAACTGGAGCATTTTAAAAAGCTGAGGGTGGGGCCCCTTTAATGTCATCGATCATGTTCATAGTTCCTACCTGTTCTTGTCCGTGTTGTCTGCCTCCTCCATTTCATCAGCGCTACAAGTGGCACTTGAATCACTGTCACCCTGGGAGCCAGTTTTAGCCACATGATCCTTCTTGGAGGTCTTGGTGGAGATCTTGACATCATCATTCTCTGCTGTCTGGGGCTTTTTATCTGCATTGTCACTAGATGGCGCTGGCTGCAGCTGCTCTGTGGTGTCCTCTCCTGTCTCAGTCTTTACTTCTTGTCTGATGGCTTTCTCACTGTCATCCTGGACTGGAACTTTTTCATCTGCTGGATGGCCCACATCTGACCCCATGGCCTCCTTGTCCCCAGTGTTGGAGCTGGACGTTGTCCTACTGGAGCCTTCCTCCTTCACCTTGCTGTCCTCTGATGAGTGTGGTGAAGGTAAGCTCTCTGTGTCTGAGCTGTTATTGGCTCCACCTGGTTGGACCACAAGACAAATCAAAGACAGATCAGACAACCAGTTTTGTTCTGTTACAGCTTCTCGTCTTGTTTTCTCTGTCTCTCTGCTAAAGCAGATTCTTCAAAGTGTCAGTCGTCTCACTGATCCTGTCAGTGCAGCCTGACAAACAACACAAAAAACATTCAAAGGATGGCTGAATGAGACGACCCGAGGACTCTGTTATACAAGCGTACGTCGGATAAGGTTTAGTGTTTTTCAAGTGTTCTGCAATGACAAACCCGGAAAGGCTGAGATTGGGTGGGGTGGGGGTACAGTGATTCTTCCATTTGCTTTGACTTTGATTTCACTGCTGACAGTATGAACGCTGACATTTCATGTTTGTTGTGTGGTCAGTTTACATTCATTTCTTATCATACATCCATTCCTGCATGTAAGACCTACAAACAAAGTCGAGATGCCCAGACATTTCTCACTGCGCCAACATTCCTATTTAACATAGGAAAGAATGCCAACATGACCCAAAATGGGAGGACCAGAAAGTTTCAAAGCTGAAAATGCAGCCATTTTTACAGAATTACTGGCGGTAGATCTGCAGACCCTCTGACCGGCTCTATTCATCCTGTACATGACCTGACAATCAGAGAACTGGGAGGGAGAACCATGTTTGAAATGAAGTACCTTCTCCATCTTCAGCTGCCTCCTCCTCATTGCCACTGGCTCCTGAGCCCTCCATCTCCTCCTCCTCGGCTGCATATGGGGCGCTGGCCTCATTCTGTGGGGCTTTGCCCTTACGACGGGCTTTACGCTCCTTATCCTGGAACAAAACAAACACTGAACTCAAACAGCCGGGACTTAAGGCATCTCATGCTTTTCTAATATTGTGAAACAAAGAACATTGTCCCAGCATCAACCCCAGCTGGTCAAACACCACATGAAGACATGGCGTGATGCTGCCGTGTCATAAAGGCAGTATCATCCGGGGGCGGGACACCCTCAAGGTTTTCTTTCTTGCAGCTGCTGCTGTTTGTGGCTTCAGCAGCAGAAATGTCTCCACCTCAAACTCTATATTGGAAGTCCAGTGGAGCTACTGACGCGGGGGTGGGGCGCGGGGGGGGGGGTCATTACGCCTGTGTGGCCCTGAGTGTGCATAATAACATGTACATAACACCATGTAATACACACGGTAATGTAACATGGGAAATACAGTCAGATGAGAGGACTTGTGAACAAGCTCCACACACCCTGCAGCACGGTGGGTGTTTCTCAGTGTTCCTGGTGCATCAGTATTTCTTCAACGTGTTCAGCCGGCGTAAGTTACTGGCACTGTCATTTTCAGAATAAGAGCGGTGCACAAGCAAAGCAAAACCAAGCTTACAGATTTCATTTTATGCTGCTGCAGAATCTCGTCCAGTTTCTGCCTCTTCTTGTAGTTGAAATAGAAGTTCTTGCACTGAGACACAGTTTTCGATCCCACCATCTTGGCAATGGCAGACCAATTCCTACCATACTGGAGAAGACCTGGAATGAAGAGGAAAACAGCACAGACAATTAGGAGGTCAAAAAAAAAAAAGAAAAGAAACATGTTCAAAGGCATTTTGGTTTACATCCAGTTCCCATTTTTGCCAGCTGGGTACATCCTCTGCCAAACTGGAGTATGACATCATCATCAACTAATACCCTGTTTCATAATGTCCCATTACACACTTATTATTAATTCTGTCTTTACTTTGTATGCATCTAGTTTTTTTCTTGAGTTTTCTCTGATCAGCCACAAATGGTCTGAGTGCAATTAACCGACATGCTTAGGAGAATACGCACCTCAGGCCACACCTCCATTCAAAAACAACAACAAAAAAACCCCCATTTTAATAACTTTAAATATTTGCAGAGACACACAGATATGGTCAAAGATAAGTTTTGCTTTCTCGTTTCCGGTGGAGGTTGGCCTCCACCAGGGCTGCGCCTTGTCACCAATTCAGTTTGTGATGTTCATGGACAGGATATCAAGGCGTAGTCGGGGGAGGAGGGTTTCTGGTTTGGTGGGCTCAGGGTCTCATCACTGCTTTTTGCAGATGATGTGGTCCTGTTGGCTTCATCAGCCTGTGACCTCCAACACTCACTGGATCAGTTCGCAGCCGAGTGTGAAGCAGCCGGGATGAGGACCAGCACCTCTAAATCTGAGGTCTTGGTTCTCAGCAGGAAACCGATGGATTTCCTACTCCTGGTACGGAATGAGGTCTTACCCCAAGTGAAGGAGTTCAAGTACTTCAGGGTCTTGTTCACGAGGGAGGAGACAATGGAGCGTGAGATTGGCCGGAGAATCAGCACAGTAGGGGCGGTGTTACATTCACTCTACCGTACTGTTGTGACGAAAAGGGAGCTGAGCCAAAAGGTGAAGCTCTTGATCTACTGGTCAATCGTCATTCCTACTCTCACCTACGGTCATGAGGGTTGGGTCATGAATGAAAGAACTAAATTGAAGGTACAAGCAGAATTTTGTGAAAGTTAGAGAGAAATAAACCATTTTAAATGTAAAAATGTTGTTTTGGTAACCAGGTAACATCTGAAGCGATTTACAAGATGATAGCATGTTCGCTCTGAGAACGCCCATCAAGCAAAAAAAAAAAAAAAAGCAAGCTGCTTATCACCGTCATTTGTAGCTAAGGTGACCGTGGTAACAAAGTACTAAACTCTATGTCACAGACATGCAATTTTAGAACAATATTCCAAAAGAAATTGTAATTGAAATTCCAATAAAAATTGTAGCAGTGTCTGACGGCTTCGGCTAATTTAGCCATGTTAGTCAGCTCTGAATGGACCCCAAGCCTGCTGCACTTATTGCAAATTCAGATTGAGTTTGTCCTTAAAAATATTCATGTAACTTCCAAGAGTTCGACCAACACCCTGGTCATCAATCAATCAATCAATCAATTTTTTTATATAGCGCCAAATCACAACAAACAGTTGCCCCAAGGCGCTTTATATTGTAAGGCAAGGCCATACAATAATTATGTAAAACCCCAACGGTCAAAATGACCCCCTGTGAGCAAGCACTTGGCTACAGTGGGAAGGAAAAACTCCCTTTTAACAGGAAGAAACCTCCAGCAGAACCAGGCTCAGGGAGAGGCAGTCTTCTGCTGGGACTGGTTGGGGCTGAGGGAGAGAACCAGGAAAAAGACATGCTGTGGAGGGGAGCAGAGATCGATCACTAATGATTAAATGCAGAGTGGTGCATACAGAGCAAAAAGAGAAAGAAACAATGCATCATGTGAACCCCCCAGCAGTCTAAGTCTATAGCAGCATAACTAAGGGATGGCTCAGGGTCACCTGATCCAGCCCTAACTATAAACTTTAGCAAAAAGGAAAGTTTTAAGCCTAATCTTAAAAGTAGAGAGGGTGTCTGTCTCCCTGATCTGAATTGGGAGCTGGTTCCACAGGAGAGGAGCCTGAAAGCTGAAGGCTCTGCCTCCCATTCTATTCTTACAAACCCTAGGAACTACAAGTAAGCCTGCAGTCTGAGAGGGAAGCGCTCTATTGGGGTGATATGGTACTACGAGGTCCCTAAGATAAGATGGGACCTGATTATTCAAAACCTTATAAGTAAGAAGAAGAATTTTAAATTCTATTCTAGAATTAACAGGAAGCCAATGAAGAGAGGCCAATATGGGTGAGATATGCTCTCTCCTTCTAGTCCCCGTCAGTACTCTAGCTGCAGCATTTTGAATTAACTGAAGGCTTTTTAGGAAACTTTTAGGACAACCTGATAATAATGAATTACAATAGTCCAGCCTAGAGGAAATAAATGCATGAATTAGTTTTTCAGCATCACTCTGAGACAAGACCTTTCTGATTTTAGAGATATTGCGTAAATGCAAAAAAGCAGTCCTACATATTTGTTTAATATGCGCTTTGAATGACATATCCTGATCAAAAATGACTCCAAGATTTCTCACAGTATTACTAGAGGTCAGGGTAATGCCATCCAGAGTAAGGATCTGGTTAGACACCATGTTTCTAAGATTTGTGGGGCCAAGTACAATAACTTCAGTTTTATCTGAGTTTAAAAGCAGGAAATTAGAGGTCATCCATGTCTTTATGTCTGTAAGACAATCCTGCAGTTTAGCTAATTGGTGTGTGTCCTCTGGCTTCATGGATAGATAAAGCTGAGTATCATCTGCATAACAATGAAAATTTAAGCAATACCGTCTAATAATACTGCCTAAGGGAAGCATGTATAAAGTGAATAAAATTGGTCCTAGCACAGAACCTTGTGGAACTCCATAATTAACTTTAGTCTGTGAAGAAGATTCCCCATTTACATGAACAAATTGTAATCTATTAGACAAATATGATTCAAACCACCGCAGCGCAGTGCCTTTAATACCTATGGCATGCTCTAATCTCTGTAATAAAATTTTATGGTCAACAGTATCAAAAGCAGCACTGAGGTCTAACAGAACAAGCACAGAGATGAGTCCACTGTCTGAGGCCATAAGAAGATCATTTGTAACCTTCACTAATGCTGTTTCTGTACTATGATGAATTCTAAAACCTGACTGAAACTCTTCAAATAGACCATTCCTCTGCAGATGATCAGTTAGCTGTTTTACAACTACCCTTTCAAGAATTTTTGAGAGAAAAGGAAGGTTGGAGATTGGCCTATAATTAGCTAAGATAGCTGGGTCAAGTGATGGCTTTTTAAGTAATGGTTTAATTACTGCCACCTTAAAAGCCTGTGGTACATATCCAACTAACAAAGATAGATTGATCATATTTAAGATCGAAGCATTAAATAATGGTAGGGCTTCCTTGAGCAGCCTGGTAGGAATGGGGTCTAATAAACATGTTGATGGTTTGGATGAAGTAACTAATGAAAATAACTCAGACAGAACAATCGGAGAGAAAGAGTCTAACCAAATACCGGCATCACTGAAAGCAGCCAAAGATAACGATACGTCCTTGGGATGGTTATGAGTAATTTTTTCTCTAATAGTTAAAATTTTGTTAGCAAAGAAAGTCATGAAGTCATTACTAGTTAAAGTTAATGGAATACTCAGCTCAATAGAGCTCTGACTCTTTGTCAGCGTGGCTACAGTGCTGAAAAGAAACCTGGGGTTGTTCTTATTCTCAACTAGTGATGAGTAGAAAGATGTCCTAGCTTTACGGAGGGCTTTTTTATAGAGCAACAGACTCTTTTTCCAGGCTAAGTGAAGATCTTCTAAATTAGTGAGACGCCATTTCCTCTCCAACTTACGGGTTATCTGCTTTAAGCTACGAGTTTGTGAGTTATACCACGGAGTCAGGCACTTCTGATTTAAAGCTCTCTTTTTCAGAGGAGCTACAGCATCCAAAGTTGTCTTCAATGAGGATGTAAAACTATTGACGAGATACTCTATCTCACTTACAGAGTTTAGATAGCTACTCTGCACTGTGTTGGTATATGGCATTAGAGAACATAAAGAAGGAATCATATCCTTAAACCTAGTTACAGCGCTTTCTGAAAGACTTCTAGTGTAATGAAACTTATTCCCCACTGCTGGGTAGTCCATCAGAGTAAATGTAAATGTTATTAAGAAATGATCAGACAGAAGGGAGTTTTCAGGGAATACTGTTAAGTCTTCTATTTCCATACCATAAGTCAGAACAAGATCTAAGATATGATTAAAGTGGTGGGTAGACTCATTTACATTTTGAGCAAAGCCAATAGAGTCTAATAATAGATTAAATGCAGTATTGAGGCTGTCATTCTCAGCATCTGTGTGGATGTTAAAATCGCCCACTATAATTATCTTATCTGAGCTAAGCACTAAGTCAGACAAAAGGTCTGAAAATTCACAGAGAAACTCACAGTAACGACCAGGTGGACGATAGATAATAACAAATAAAACTGGTTTTTGGGACTTCCAATTTGGATGGACAAGACTAAGAGTCAAGCTTTCAAATGAATTAAAGCTCTGTCTGGGTTTTTGATTAATTAATAAGCTGGAATGGAAGATTGCTGCTAATCCTCCGCCCCGGCCCGTGCTACGAGCATTCTGACAGTTAGTGTGACTCGGGGGTGTTGACTCATTTAAACTAACATATTCATCCTGCTGTAACCAGGTTTCTGTAAGGCAGAATAAATCAATATGTTGATCAATTATTATATCATTTACCAACAGGGACTTAGAAGAGAGAGACCTAAAGTTTAATAGACCACATTTAACTGTTTTAGTCTGTGGTGCAGTTGAAGGTGCTATATTATTTTTTCTTTTTGAATTTTTATGCTTAAATAGATTTTTGCTGGTTATTGGTAGTCTGGGAGCAGGCACCATCTCTACGGGGATGGGGTAATGAGGGGATGGCAGGGGGAGAGAAGCTGCAGAGAGGTGTGTAAGACTACAACTCTGCTTCCTGGTCCCAACCCTGGATAGTCACGGTTTGGAGGATTTAAGAAAATTGGCCAGATTTCTAGAAATGAGAGCTGCTCCATCCAAAGTGGGATGGATGCCGTCTCTCCTAACAAGACCAGGTTTTCCCCAGAAGCTTTGCCAATTATCTATGAAGCCCACCTCATTTTTTGGACACCACTCAGACAGCCAGCAATTCAAGGAGAACATGCGGCTAAACATGTCACTCCCGGTCCGATTGGGGAGGGGTCCAGAGAAAACTACAGAGTCCGACATTGTTTTTGCAAAGTTACACACCGATTTAATGTTAATTTTAGTGACCTCCGATTGGCGTAACCGGGTGTCATTACTGCCGACGTGAATTACAATCTTACCAAATTTACGCTTAGCCTTAGCCAGCAGTTTCAAATTTCCTTCAATGTCGCCTGCTCTGGCCCCCGGAAGACAATTGACTATGGTTGCTGGTGTCGCTAACTTCACATTTCTCAAAACAGAGTCGCCAATAACCAGAGTTTGATCCTCGGCGGGTGTGTCGTCGAGTGGGGAAAAACGGTTAGAGATGTGAACGGGTTGGCGGTGTACACGGGGCTTCTGTTTAGGGCTATGCTTCCTCCTCACAGTCACCCAGTCGGCCTGCTTTCCCGGCTGCTCGGGATCTGCCAGGGGGTAACTAACGGCGGCTAAGCTACCTTGGTCCGCACCGACTACAGGGGCCTGGCTAGCTGTAGAATTTTCCACGGTGCGGAGCCGAGTCTCCAATTCGCCCAGCCTGGCCTCCAAAGCTACGAATAAGCTACACTTATTACAAGTACCGTTACTGCTAAAGGAGGCTGAGGAATAACTAAACATTTCACACCCAGAGCAGAAAAGTGCGGGAGAAACAGGAGAAGCCGCCATGCTAAATCGGCTAAGAGCTAGTAGCTACGCTAAGCTAGCGGATTCCTAAAAACACGCAAAGTGAATAATGTGTAAATAATTTAGAGCTGATTCAGCAGAGGGAGTGCTTTAGTTAAGGCACGTAAAGATTACACTGGGAAACAAATCGTAATCTAGATAACTAGATCAATCTAACTGCGCAGATTAAACAGCTAACAGATACAGAAAAACACCGCTGTGCTCCGGAACAGGAAGTGATACAATACCGCAGTGACAGGTTGGCTGTCACTGCGGTCCAATCCAATATTAGGCCAGGGGCAGGATAATCAAGAACTGCAGACAGAAAAAAAAGAGGGAAACCTTGCAGTTGAAATGTTGCTTTTTTTAGTCAATAAAAAGATTTTGGGAGCTATAAACCAGTGTGCAGATTTTCCTTTTTTTTTCTGTCAAATCAATATCGGACCTGCTGTGACGACCCCGAGTGGAACAAGAGAGAAGCCACAAAGATCTTCCTGCTAGTAACTGACCAAGCAATTTATGAATGATCCTGTTAAATCAACAAACTGGGGGGGGTAAACTGACATAAAAATGTCAAAAGAGACACTGCAGACACTCGATATTAAAACATATAAAGAGATCTGGGCCAAGAAAAGGAAACTCTGACTGGGACAATCCCACTGTCCTCTACAAAAAAGAGCCATCAGTCAAAAAGACACTTCAGAGTGAGAGTGTAATTCAGGGAGTAGCTGCCCCCCAACCCTCCCACCCGAGCGCGTCAGAGGACGGGGACATCACAAACACCAAGGAAGCAAGGGTCACCTGATAACATTCTGGCTGAGTTTGAGGTGACCCATTTCCAAGAAACCCTGGAACTAGTCCCAGTCAGCCACACGCTGTGCCTGAGACAAGAGGCTGCAGGCTCCTGCCAGGCCCCGGTAGTGATGGGTCAACCTGACAGGAACCACACAGACAAAATTAGAGCTGGACAGCACCAGCCGGGGTCAGAAAATCTGTTTGAGTCCCCCCTCCAGAGTCCGCAGGTTAGTAACGGCGGCTCATTAAGAGCGTGCGTGGTCACAGGCTTATCTCATACCACCAGCACAGGTCAGGGGGCGGGGCTATTTGCAGGCATAAAGCCAGTCTCTCCCAGGACAACCTTGGACATGAGTTCAAAGGCCTCCACATCTTGTCACTTAATGGAGGCAGTAGGACTACAAAGCAAAGCTGAAGAGAGGACAACTGTTTACCGCCCATCAACGCAACTCCAAGTGCTAATACAAGGCCTGACATGTAAACAACGCACAGCCTCTCAGTGGGAGTACCACAATCACACAGCTGGGGCAGCCCAACACAAACGCCAACAGCCGCCATGTAGGCCTATAATCTCACTTCTGAGGTCAACTGTTCTAAGACTGTTCCTACAGAGGCACGGAAAAAAAAAACAACAACAAAAAAAAACACTTTACTAACACCTCTGCCTGAATATGACCTGAAGTCCAACAGAAACCCCAACAAGAAAACCGCCTGGCCAGACATCTTCCAACCAGATGAAATATCATCTGCATACACCGAGACAAATCAAGCAGCGATGTCAATAATCACATAAAGTTGAGAAAATCTGGATTTACGCTGGATTCTCAGATGTCAGATTTCATCTTTTTCTGCTCGACTGGTTTCAGCCTGTGTCTGATCTTATTTTAAAGTAATTTAAGTCCAATATCAGTTTGTGTTGAAGTGTAACTAAATGGCTAACAAGCCAACATCACAACCAGATGTGCTAATGACATGTGAAGTGCTGCTGAGAGGGTTTGGGTGATCCTAGGCTTCCCCCTGAGCTGTCAAGGTGCTTAATTTCACCAAGCTTTTCTTAGTTAAGCCCTGGTCCCACCGAATAATGAAGGATGAATAATGAGCCACGCAGCATGTTTTCTTTGCTACAAGAGGGTTTCTTCAATTATCGTGGGAGTTTCGTGGCTCTTTAGAGGCATTATCTTCAGTTAACGAGGCTCCTCTCTGAGCGTGGCGCTAATTTCAAGATGTTCAAAATTTTGCAAAAACAGAGTGGGGCAGTTTGTGTATGAGGTACTACGACGACTTAGAGGCATGTGTGTGTGCGTGATCCTTACAACGTTGCTAAAAGCCCATTATCCTTTTCCTTGGCAACTACACAGGACCTGAGAGGCTGTTTTTGGAGTGGCTGCCATCTTGCGCACACAATTCCACCTGCTCTGTGCGCTGGACGCTGTATATAAAATAATTATTTTGTAGCGGATTAATCATTTTCTACCAAACCTTGGATGCTGAAAAAACCTCTAATCTCTTCTGGAATCACTGAGGCCAGTTTCATCTGGATGCCTTTTTTTCCCTCTTTCTTTCCTCCCTTTTTTTCCTCTTTTTCTCTCTTTCCCTCTTTTTGAACAGCTTAAGGTAACGATTTTTAATGTTTTTATAGCTTGATAAAACAGTTCCTAACTGTAAAAGTATGTCTATGGTTGACTTAATATCTTGTAAATGGATGACATGGGCTCTGTTGTGTGTGTGCACTGAGGCAGTGACACATCACGCTCCAAACGAGCATTTAGGCAGAACGCTAGCTCACGAAAGAGTGATTTTTTCAGTAAATAATGGACAAACACAAAGTTAAAATTTGGATGACTGCGTGAAAGTGGCTGTGTGTTTAAAGCTGCGTAAGAAATAACTCCAGTGAAGCCACTAAAATCAGAGCAGAGCTGTGCACCAACACAGAAGGAGAGTGTGCAAAAGACTGATTTTGTAAACATAACACAAAGTTAAAAGTTGTATTACGGTGACGAAGCTGCGGAAGAAATAGACATATATATATATATATATATATATATATATATATATATATATATATATATATATATATATATATATATATATATATTATTTTTTTTTTTTTTTAAGTGATCTACAGGTGGATATAATTAAAGCGGTCACCTCATTGTGTATGCAGAACGGCACCGCGTGCAAAAGAGCGATTTTGGAGAAATAAATGGACGAACAGAAAGTTAAAAGTGGGATCACGGTGTAAAAATGACTGTATTTAAAGGCAGGGAAAAAATAAAGCCAACAAGCCACGGATGGAAAGGAAGACAGTGAGAAGGAGCACAGAGGTGGTTGTCCAGGAATGGACAACAGCAGCATGCACAAAAGAGTGATTTTGCAGAAATAAACAAAGTTAAAAGTGGGATCACGGTGTGTCTGTTTAAAGCCGCAGAAGAAATAAAGCTAGCAAGCCACGGAGCGAGTGAGGAGCACAGAGACGGCTCTCCAGGAGCCCTTGGTTCGGTTCTAGCTGGTCTGGTGCATTACAGGTGGACAGCAGTCTGGCACACAGCGCACAACCACGGGACTGTACTGGAGCGTCTATTTTTGGACTGCATTTAAAAAATGTGACATCTTTAAATGCTGCTGTGAATCTGTGAATTGAAAACCCAAATTTTAAAGGGACTAGGTGTGGGAGGGCTGGAGATTTGGACCAAACCCATCATGCCTAAACGTGCACCAACAGTGCGTTATTAAGGCGCTATCACGGCACTACATGGCTTAGTGTGGCTGATGCGAGCCATTTGAGGCTCTAATGACCAGTCGGTCGTGGCTCACTACGTGGCACATGCGGGGTACAGAGAGGAGCATAGAGCCACCTTCATAGCGGATACATGATACATGAAAACGTGGGTCATCCTTCAAATAATCACTGACACACCCATGCGTGGCTCATTATTCACTGCTTATTATTCGGTGGGACCCAGACTTAAGTTACTGAAGATGATCAGCCTGACAGCGACAGACGCTAAATGTGATGTCACCAGCGCCATGTGATTACATCAATCAGGAAGCAGCACCATAAAATGCCTTCTGGTGAGAGCAAAGCAGGACCAGTGAGCTGCTGCTAGCTGTTCATCAGCTAAACACCCGCGACCTTCACCAATCTGAAGATGTAGCACTGTGGTGACAGGTTTCCATACACTCATCAGTGAAGGACACTACCACAACACTCACGTCCACCATGAAGGAACAGAACGCTCGGACCACAACTCTTGTTTTGGACAAACAGTCCCTCCAACGTCAGCAAAAACCCTTCCAGATCCTGCTGCCACACCCACCTCTAACCTAATACCAGTGCTCCAGGCCCGACCAGACCAGAACCAGACTGCCACACAGAACTCAGAGGAAGTGGACCTGGATGAACCGCGGCTGACACTGAGCTGGGGAAAGACCACCCCAAGTCAGAACGCCTTGGCACGCTATGGAAGATACAAATTATGAGTGCCATTAAATAATAATAATAACTAAATCAGGTTTTGTTATTAATGTTTTTTAAATTATGCTTTTTAAACTCACAGTGAAAAGTAATCGCTACATCAATAACCAGAGCACCGCGCTCGCAGAGCACAAACCTCTACCAATTCCAAAAATTTCACCTTAGAAAAAATGTTCAAGGTCAAAGTCCTGTTAGAAGTGACTTTTCAAAAGATAAAGCAGAAGTGGTCAAATGTATTTAGTTCATGCACTTGAATCAGTTTTTGGTGGTGCTGTCAGGGGTTTTTTCAACTTTTTCGGTTTCTGAATTCTTTTTCAGATAATTATGAATGAATGAGTTTATTTTGGTACAAAGAAAAAAAAGAGAAACTTTACAAAATAAATCAAAACAAAACTGATTTCTCAGTTAGCCTAAGTAACCGAAAGGGTGTAGGTAGAAGGAAAAGCTTATTTTCACAGAACATTGGTTACCTCTGCTGTGCACAGCGTGTCATCGTTTTTTGCCAATTGGTTTCCGACTGATAACTGGACAACAAACAGGCATAAAATTAGAACCTCCATCCAATTTTGGTGGTGTAGAAAAATGAGAGTGGCTGAGGCACTTTGATTGAGAAATAATGCAAGATGTGTACCAAGTGGGCTTTTTAATATTAAATTCAAATGTCCACAAACTCCCCAATCTGGATCAGATCTGGATCAAACTTTGTCAGGTGACAGTGAGTGTCAGTCTGCACCTCACCTTCAGATACGAGAGTGACTGGGGCACGTTTGATTAAGATATAATTTAAATTACACTTAAAATATACAATATGAACATATAAAATGGGGTTTTCAATATGACATTCAAATGTCCACAAAATCCACAATCCGGATCAGATCCAGATCAAACTTTGGATACCATCCTACATAACACTCTCAAATATGAAAGAAATTTGATCTTTTTTGACAATTATGAATTTTTGAAAATGTGTTCAATGTTAAAGGATGGGGATTTCTCAACTTTCCAAGTTTTTATATTCCTGACTTTGACCTATGACCTTGAAAATTGAATCAGTTCTTGCGTGTCAGGATATGAAACTTCAGTAAAACATTAGGATATATGAAAAATCATGGGCTACAAGCTGTTCAGAAACAGACAAACAAACAGGGGCAAAAACATCAGCCCCCAACTTCACTGATGGAGGTGAGTAAAAGAAATAAAATATAGAAGTCAAATAGAAACCATCACTTTTCCATCCAGTTTTCTTCAGACAAGTCTGGGGACGGATACATGAACATTTCCAAGACCCTGAATGTGTCTTGGACTTGATTATTAACAAATACAGACAGTGTAGTACTCTATGGCCAATATGTGGGGAGGCAGCAGTTCCCAAAAACCAAGAGGCTGTGCAAGGAAGTGACTCATGAGGAAAGCCACCAAGAAAACTTTAAAGATGTTCTTGGCTTCTGTGCCTGTAACTGCACAGACTGTGCATTGCGCAAGCTTTGCATGTTATCTCAGCACTCACAGCTTCACAGTGAGGAGAAAGATTTCCATCCACCTGAATAGATCTAATCTAGGCTTGTGCCTCTCACGTGGCCTCTGGCAAACTGGAGCTGAACTTTCAGTTCTTTGTAAGAAAACCCCTTGAACCATTTCATGATGACGCTGTGTAACTGGTGACGTGTGTTGTCTCTGTTTGAAGAGTTGCACTGAGGCAGCTTCCCCTCAGCTGTGTGCTGACAAGGCAATAAATCACTCTCCTCCCTTCACTTTGACTTCTGTTTCACTGCAGATGGTAAGATCGCAGGATTTTTTTCTCGTCAACTTCATTTCATTTCTTCATTCCACTGTTGGTACATTTTTTGTTTAAGATTCTCCACAGATTCTCTCATGGGGACAGGACAGAAGTGCAGGCAGGCCGCTCCAGTAGCCGCACCCGCTTCTTCAGCAGCCATGCCCTTGTCATGTGTGCAGATTGTGGTTTTGTCTTTGTCCCGTTGAAAAATACATGGACGTCTCTTGGAAAAGAAGTCTGCTTGGAGGCAGAATATGTTGCTCTAAATTACCACCAAACATTTCAGCATTAATGTTGACATCACAGAGTGTAAATGACCTTTGCCAGGGACACTTACACAACCCCAGACCAGGACAGACCCTGGCTTTTGGACCTGTTGCTGATAAGAGTGTGGAAGGTGCTTTTGTCTTTTAAAAAATCAAGTTCCTTCTGCTTCTCTCTTGTTTTCACTCTGGGTCATCAGAGCAGATCCATCATAGATCTGACATTGATTTGGTACAAGTTTTACACCGGATGCCCTTCCTGAAACAACCCCAGTATCCATTTCTTTATTAAAACAAAAAAAAAAATTGAATAAAAATCTGGAATACTGATTTATACCACAATACACATCTCCACTGGGTGATGGTCCAACCCAGACACCTTCAGCGTCCAGAGGAGTCGATGGCACTTCTGGACCAGGTTAAAGTCAGGCTCTTTTTTGTGCACAGGAAAAATTTAAGTGGGATTTGTGTGTATAACTCCATCTTGTGGTGCTTGACAAAGGTTTCCCAAAGCAATCCCTCCTCCACGTGGTTATATCAGCTACTGATGAAAAGCTGTTCTTGACGCAGTGCTGTCGGAGGGATTGAAGATCACAGGTGTTCACCTTATGTTTACAGACTTACTCCTTATATACTAAAATTCCTCCAGATTCCTTGAGTTGTATGAGATTTTGCACGATTCAAATCACTTCCATTCTTTCTTTGAGGAACACTTCAACACGTTTAAACAATGTAATAATTTTGTCAAACATTTCTTGACAAACTGGAGATCCTCTGCCCATCTTTGCTCCACAAAGACTCAGCCTTTTGTACCAAACTATGATTATAGTCACCTGCTGACATCACCTGCTCAAAACAACAGTTAATTATTTATTTATTTTATAACGAGCCCTAAATACCTCGTTATGGAATGGATGTGTATTAAATGAAATTAAGTTGTCCAGTTGTTCTCACTGTGTTTTGTACACTAACACTACCACTAACCTTAGTGACATGAAATTTGGGGTTCCACAGGAATCTGTCTTAGGCCCCTTGCTTTTCTCCCTTTATATAGCACCTCTTGGGAATATACTGCAGCATTTTGGGATTGCCTTTCATTACTATGCTGATGATACTCAGTTATACATGCCAATAACTGCTGGAAATCTCACTCACATAAAATCCTTAGAAGATTGCCTTGCAGCAGTGAGTAGCTGGATGTCGAGCAACTTCCTACTTTTAAACTCTGTTAAGACTGAAATGATGGTTCTTGGTCCAGCGAGACATGGGCATCAATTTGACCAGCTATGTGCTTGGCCTGGGTTTATGTGTCATACATCACACTGAAAGTGAGGAACCTTGGGGTAATTTTTGATCCTACGTTGTCCTTTGACCTCCACATTAGAGATGTTATGAGGACTGCGTTCTTCCACCTGCAAAATATAATGAAGATTCATCCCATTCTGTCTATGGCTGATGCTGAGACCCTGACTCATGTCTCTTCTAGATTGGATTATTGCAAAGTTTTATTTTCTGGGTTGCCGTAGTCCAAAATTAGGGGTCTTCAATTGGTTCAAAATGCTGCTGCCAGACTTTTGAGACCGAGCAGAAAGTTTGACCACATTACACCCATTTTGGCATCTCTTCCACTGGCTTCCTGTCTCTGCGAGATCAGATTTTAAGGTGCTCCTAGTGACCAATAAAATTGTTCACGGACTGGCACCGTCCTATTTGGCTGATCTACTTAAACCCTACGTACTGGCACGGACTTTGCGCTCACAGGATGCAGGTTTACTTTGTGTCCCAAGGGTGAATAAAAAGTCACTCAAGGACATTCACAGAGTTGTCCAGAAACCACTCCTTTGATATCTTGGCTGTGTGTTTAGGGTCACTGTCCTGCTGAAAGATGAACAGTCACCCCGGTCTGAGGTCAAGAGCACTCTGGAGCAGGTTTTCATCCAGGATGTCTCTGTACATTGCTGCATTCATCTTTCCCTCAATCCTGACTAGTCTCCCAGTTCCTGCTGCTGAAAAACATCCCCACAGCATGATGCTGCCACCACCATGCTTCACTGTAGGGATGGTGCCTGGTTTCCTCCAAACATGATGCCAAAGAGTTCAATCTTTGTCTCATCAGACCAGAGAATTTAGTTTCTCCTGGTCTGAAAGTCCTTCAGGTGCCTTTTGGCAAAGTCCAGGTGGGCTGCCATGTGCCTTTTACAAAGGAGTGGCTTCCATCTGGCCACTCTACCACACAGACCTGATTGGTGGATTGTTGCAGACATGGTTGTCCTACTGGAAGGTTCTCATCTCTCCACAGAGGAATGCTGGAGCTGTGACAGAGTGACCATCGGGTTCTTGGTCACCTCCCTGACTAAGGTCCTTCTCCCATGATTGCTCAGTTGAGACAGGCAGCCAAATCTAGGAATTGTCCTTGTGGATCTGAACTTCTTCCATTTATGGATGATGGAGGCCACCGTGCTCACTGGGACCTTCAAAGCAGAAGAAATGTTTCTGGACCCTTCCCCAGATTTGTGCCTCGAGATAATCCTGTCTGATTGTCAACTGTCAATATGTAGACAGGTGTGTGTCTTTCCAAACCACGTTCAATCAGCTGAATTTACCCCCAGGTGGACTCCAACTAAGCTGTAGACACATCTCAAGGATGATCAGTGGGAACAGGAGGCACCTGAGCTCAATTTCGAGCTTCACAGCAAAGACTGTGAATACTTATGTACATGTGATTTCTTAGTTTTTTAATTTTTAATAAAATTTACAAAAATCTCTAAAATACGTTTTTCATGTTGTCATTATGGGGTATTGTGTGTAGAGGTTTGGGGAAAAATGAATTCACTCCATTTTGGAATAAGGTGTATCATAAATATGGAAAAAGTGAAGCACTATGAATACTTTCTGGATGCTCTGTATGGTCTGTGAAACACCTCCGCTTTACACTGATATGTTAAGAAACGGTCGTACAGCAACATATCACTGTGCAGTGTGTGACTTGCTCAAGTCTAATATGTTGAATTTATTTATTTAATGAAAACAGGGTTGCAGATGTTTCACTGCAAGCATTCAAGATGGTCCTTTTGGTGTCGAAAACAACAAATTTGAATTTCTGATGACTTGCAGCAACTGATATCAAAGCTTGTACGGCTGAAGGAGCTCAGAGTAGATGAGATTACGAAAGCTGGCTCACCTCGTCTAATTACGTCCAGTAGTTTACACTGTGCTAGATGACCTATGGGGACGGAAGGAACTGAACCAGTATGTACACTCTTAGTTAGCTCTCAGTGGAGTTTTAATGACCAAAAACATTTCTCAGAGATCAACTGGCAGAAACGGTCACTTTGGTGAAAAGTGAACAGGGGCTCGATGCTTGTCCCTGTCCCATGTAGCTAATTCAATTCAATTCAATTCAATTTTATTTATATAGCGCCAAATCAATCAATCAATCAATCAATTTTTTTTATATAGCGCCAAATCACAACAAACAGTTGCCCCAAGGCGCTTTATATTGTAAGGCAAGGCCATACAATAATTACGTAAAAACCCCAAAGGTCAAAACGACCCTGTGAGCAAGCACTTGGTGACAGTGGGAAGGAAGGAATAAAAATGTGACCAAGGGGTGATTGGGCCCCAACCATGCTTGACAGCATTGTAAGCAATGGCATCAGAGCACCCTCTGGTGAACAACCTACATAATGCCACCATTTACAATAGCCAAAGTGTATTTCTGGAGTGTTTCCCAATTTTTTTACCGACCAAAGGCCATTTGACTTAAAAAAAAAAAAAAAAAAAAAAAAAAAAAAAAAAAAAAATTCAATAATTACCAGCTTACCACTTCAAAAGTACATGAAAAATTACAACTCAATAATGAAAGCTTCACAAATATGAGAAAATTTAAATTACAATATCATTTTAATTTAAAATGTGATATTTTAACAAACTACTTATTGACCACCAGGGGCCACTCTTTGACAATGAGTGTTCTTCTGCATCTTAGCTGATATTATCAGCCAACAGATATATCGGTCAGGCTTTTATCGTGGCTTAATGACAAATCAGGATTAAATTAAATTACAGGTAACACAGGAAAAAAGTCATTTACAAGCTGTTTAAAAACAAGGAAGGCAAAATTGTAACTTTTGGATGGAGAAAATATTTCTAAAAAGTATTTTGACATTTTTTGACTAAAGTAATCTTTAAGAGCAACGCACAAGTTAAATGATGAAATCAACCATCTGTTCCAACATCATCTTTGACACAGCAGCATTTTTGGCGAGAAAACTAAACCTCATGTAGTAAACGTACAAAAGTATCACTGCCAAAATAAAGAGATCAGCTTCAAGAGGAAACGCTGCTGCTGTGCTCCAGCTAAAATATTAAGTGCAGCCGCTGATGGGACGACAAAGAAAAGCTTTTAACGAGAGAGAGAGAGAGAGAGAGAGAGAGAGACAGAGACAGAGACAGAGAGAGAGAGAGATGTTGCTCCAACTCCAAAGTGACTGACAGCCAGGAACCTTTAGCCCACAGTCTGACGTGGGACGGGGGCGGACATCTTTCTACTCCTCATCAGCTGCCAGAACACATCCCCCTTCACAACACGGTCCACATGAAAGACAAAGAGGACCCACTAACACCTCGACTGCTGTCACAGGGCTCGCCCCCCGTCTCACACCGTCCCCACACTCAACACAACCAACAGCCAATCAGCAGCCACAATACTGGGGCAGGTGGAAGCCTCACAGCCAATCAGGACCGCACGCTCCCATGAGCTCCTCCCACACTAGCTCCTGTCAACACCTGGTGCAGCCAAGAAAGTGGTTGTTCCTGTCTGTCACATGCCTGTCAGGCCCGTGGTGGTCCGGCGGCCCCGTTCGAGCGCTCTGCTCTCTGGAGGGCCGGCAGGAAGCCTCCTCAGGGCCGGGCCTTCCCGTCCACGGCAGCAAACATGCAAAGAGCGTTGTCTCCGCGCTCTTCCTGCCAGCTGGCTTGATACTTGAGCCGGGTTGACATGCTCCTGGTCTCACCCCTCCTCGGCTCCGTCCTCCGTTTACGATGAGCGCTGGCGTGTTCTTCTCAGCCGCGTCTCTCCCCAATGGCGGCCGTGCTGGAAGACTTCCACATGAAAGTGGGACTGTGGGGCGGTGCTATGTGCTCAGCCGCTCTTTCTCTCCCCTCATCTGATCTCTCCTCTATCGCTCTCTTTTTTCCTCCCTCCTTCTGTTGGTCTGTTCCTCCCCCTAACTCACGCTGCCAGCGAGTGTGCGCGCACTGACTGGAACCCTCTGTGCTCCTCTCGCTCACACAGACACCAACACGTCCTCGGGCAGAGTGAGAGTAAACACACACACACACACACACACACACACACAGAGCACAGAGAAGTGGTGAGTGTGCACGGAGCCAGGGGGTGGTGTTGATACCATGAGAAAGCAGAAAGACTTCCACATTCTTCCTGACTGACCTGCTTTTCCTCTTCAATGTGACCTCTCTTCAGTCCACAACAGCAACACCGCCGCCGCCTCCTGAGGGACAAAGACGCGTTTGCCAAATCTTCCACCACTCCTGCCAAACTGGCCGGCTCCCGTCCCACAGAGGGCGACAACGCGCTCTACCTGCTGCTCCTTTAGCAAGCAGAGCCGGGGACGTTATCCAAGCGCCTGCTGCACCCCAGCAGAACCTGGCAGCTTCATGCACGCCAGCCAGCGACAAGTGCACACACCGACAACCTTTGCGACACAGACTTGTCACACAGTGGTACAGGGCGGGGTCGCCGTTACACAGAACACATCGTCTGAGACGACCGCAGCGCACACAGCAACTGTCACTGCGCTGTTATCACCACACCCTGAACGCCAAACAACGTCAGGCTGCCGGTGAGGAAAAGGCAAATCAAAAACCAAGAAACAAAAGCCAAAGGTTTCGTTTCGTAGAGAGTTTTAGTTGTCTGACATCCTGAGGACATGAACACAGCAGCTGCATGTGGTGGTTGTGGTGTCTTAACTCCACCATGGAGCAGCAGCACCACAGCTGCATTCATTCATGTGGTTTTTATATTCTGCGCCTGTACGATGAACTGTTAGTGCAGGTTTTATGCTCATGTATGACAGCATTTTAATGTCTCGTATCTACACCCCCCAGCCCCTAAAACTTTCTTTTTAATTCAAGTTGATTAAACACCCATCCTAAATTAATTCTGTGACCCCAACACATCAGAAAAAGCAGAAAATAATCCATTTTCATGAAGTTGTTCCCATCACTTCCACCTCTTACCTGTGATAGTATGACGTGACAGAGAGAGCGGCAACACGACAAGTCAAAAAAAAAAAAAGTGACTCATGGTGCCATCTTGGGTTCAAAACAGTGTGCACTGTTAATCTGTCTGCATGTAAAATCAGCTATTGTATTTATTAATTGGCTAAAAATGTTGGGTTGTTTTGCGTTTGGAGGCACAAATGGACACAACAAGGGCTTCACAATCTACAGATTCCCTTCAGATCAGAACAGAAGAAACATTTGGGAAAATAAATTCAGCCGTGTGGGATGGAAGCGACTTCATCGTCAAAGCTTTGAGAGGTAAATTTATTTTTCAGTCCCATGTTCAGTAAAACTCACCTAAATCCTCATCGTATAAACCAGATATCCACAGTCACCGCACAAAAAAAAAAGTCCCAAAGTTTTTGTATTGTTTTCCATGAAATAAACACTGTCACAGATTTTTTGCTCACATCCTATAAAACGTTGCATGATTAAAAGTCTAACTGTTTATTTTTTTCAGACTGTGCTCAGGCTCAGAGCCGCAGCCCAGATGTGCGTGTCACGCAGCAGGCTGACGCAGCGACGGCAGCAAAGGCTGTGATTTGACACTTTGCTGCTTTCAATCCTTCGTCTCCCATCATATTTTAATCATTTTTACAGTTCGCACACTGGTTACTGTACAAATGGATCAGAAAAGTCCGCACATTTACAGCACGAGGTCTGAAAAAAAAAGGAAATTGTCCAGCTTACCTTTGATTTGGAGGTGACGACTTTAGAAAGAAAATCTTGTTGAGGGACAAATTAATCCAGAATAAAGCAAAATCCAGAGACGGAGAACAGAGCTGCAGCTGCATAAATCAGGCTTAAAACTAATTAAATAAATCATCATAAATAGTAAATTTTATGTCAATCTGGTAGTTTAACTATTTTTTATATTTATTTTGATAGCACCTGTAGCTGGATGTGTTGCTGTATGTGGTTAATTTTTTTAAAAAATGTTGAAAACATTAAAGGTTCATTCAGTAGTTCAGTGCAGTTGGAACCAAAATGGCGCCATGTTCTGAGTTGATGCCACTCTCTCAGTTAAGGCACTCTAACCTGACAGCATCACTGACCTGTGATGATGTCATCAGTATGTGCTGGTTGTTTTAGAAACTTTGAGAAATTAAGTTATTTCAACCTTTGCAAGCAAAGTCTATGAAAATAAATGAATTAAATTAGTCGCATAAGAATGGCATCAGTTTAACACTTTGCAGTGCCAGAGTTGGCCACAAGGTGGAAAATATCTGGCACTAAACAAGTAAGTTATTTGTGATTTATTACTCGAGGCCATCAAGTATGACCATTGGGTATTGTGAAGACTTTGCATTTGTCTGTCTGTGCTCAGTGTATGTCCAGTCCTGTTAATACCAGGGTCTTCAAATTCACAGGGACCATTCTTGGGACACAGGCCTTGGACAAGTTCAAAGGTGGCTAACCTTGACTTATTCTGTGGGGTGAAAAGGTCACATTCTGTTTCAATCAGTTCCTCTTTTTTTTTTTTTTTTTTTTTGGAAGGAGGGGGTGACAGCTAATTAGAGTAGAGCGTCCCGTGACATCAGTGGCTGATTTAGCTAGCTGCAAACACTTTTGTTTGTGTGTAAATATATACCTCTGCCATATATTATGTAAAACCGGACATCAGCGTGCACACTAACTTACGCTAACTCAAAGCTAACTTCTGCTCTTGTCAAATATGTGTAAATAACCTCTTTGTCATATACGATGTACAAGCTAGCAAGAAATAAACACTTCTAAAATGCTGTTTTTGGAAACTGATAACACCTCTGAAGTGATTTACAAGACACTTCATGGATGTGTACGCTAACTTCTATGGATGTGAATCATTCAACAACTCACGATTCAATTCGATTTCGTTTCTTGGGGTGACGATTCGATTCAGAATTGATTTTCGATTGAAAGAGCTCTGAGAAATAGTTATATTACTTAAAAAATGTTTGTTTCAGAAAATGCAGCTTTAGAAGGTTAATCAAGTGACTCTAAAGATGTAAATTTACTTATCTGCTTTGCTCGTTCAGAGCTGGCTGGCAGTTTAGCGAAACGCTGGTCAGTAGTTGGCAGAGACCGCTGCTCCGCTCTTTTAGCTCCAGGTGATGGTGTCGCATGTGGGCTTGTGGATTTGAAGTGTTTCCGAAGTACTTGACTTTCATTTTGCAGATTTTGCACACTGCATAAGTCATGTCAAGCTCCTTCTTACGCAGCAAATAATGAAATCCAAAATGTGCAAAAAGATTTGCCTTCAGCAAAGACGGTGCTGGCTGAATTAGCTCTTTGTCCGCCATGCTAAGCTACAGCTCACGAATGTTTGAAGCACGCTGGACCCTCCCCTCGCTGTAGTATGGAGGCCGTTGCCTGACAAACAGTACACGCAGCGAGTAAGCATAAAAATGTTTAAAAAAATGCTTTTTAAAAATCGATTCTTGGACATTCTGGATCAATTCAGAATCGTAATGAATAAGAATCACGATTCAGACGCAAATAGATTTTTTTCCGGCACCCCTAATAACTTCTGCTAACTCAAAGCTCACTCATCAAAAGCTCATGTATGTGCACACACAAGCCCTCCTGCAGCTGCCGTTAAAACGTAAGTGAAATATTGCTTATGATTGATTGACTACGTTTATGCTGCAACATCAACAGAAACATACAGAGGTGAATCTATCAACGATGAACTGATAACACAATAAAGCATAAATGCTTATTTCCATTGTGGTCCTTGTGAGAAAATCACTTGACAAAATAGACTGAACATGTACAAATTGTACATAAGACAGTAGGATCTTATTAGTTAATGTAAAAAAAAAAATGTTATATATATATATATATATATATATATATATATATATATATATATACACACACACATACAAGCGTGTTGCCACTGGGGATCCACAGGCTCTAGATTGTGATCATATACACACAATTATTATTATTTTATTTTTACTTCTATTTTGTCATTTGATTTTTAAATGGACCACAACAGAAATAAGTGTTTTTACTTTGTTCTGTCATCCATGTATTTTTTTTTTTACATATTTACAATTATATTATGTACTGGCATTGAACTTGCTAAATAAAAATCACACACCACACTCACACTATTAATATAAAGATGACTTATCACCCCCTGCTGGAATGGCGTGTGAGTCCAGAATGTAAATATCAATGCCCAGTGTTGTTAGCTAATATCTGTAGTTTCTCTAAAAATATTAGTCCCATCAACATTACATTTTTGCAGCTTTCACCCTTGACACAAAATACATAAACATACCAAACGGCAAATGTCAGCTGTCCACAGTTTATCTGTGATCGAAGTTGCACGCACAGCTGCTGTAAGCAGGTGCTTTTAATTTGTCCAAAAAAAAAAATAAAGCTGATGGCAGTAACATTAAAAACACTACACATTTCACTCATGGTAACGGGCAGCATATCACTTATCTGATGAAACCAAATGAACTACAAAAACACAATAAATCAATAAGATGAACAACACTGTTAAACTAACATGAAACACAAAAACAACATTTAAAACTCCCAAACCCCAAACTCCCATGGTGCACTGCAGCACAATGTCTGTTTTTTACTGGTTAAATTGGTAATTTCTCCAAAAATATTTGTCCTATCAACTTTCTGTTTTCGCAGCGTTCATCCTTGACCCAAAAATACCGACGCATGCTAACCAGCAAATGTCAGTGCTCCCCAGTTTTTGAGTGATCGAAGCCATACTCACGCATGCACACAGAAGCCACATGACTATTATAATATCGATACTTTGCACTGGGATACCAATTAAACAACTGCAAATTCTAAAGAAGACAATGCTCATACGGCTGAGGGTATTTTATCATTGTGTTATTTTTTTTTATTTGTCAAGACATCACACATTTTGCTGAAATATATGGAGGGTGACGGGGGTTCTGATAAACATAATATTGGCTGTGCACTCATGCATCCGCCCACCCCCCCCCCACCCCCCATCAGGCAGCGTTTCGGACGTAACTCCCAGGGTGTTCTGACACGTGAATATGATATAGGGGTGAGTGTGTTGCCTTTGTTTTTAGAGATGCACATGAGGCAGCTTCCCGTCAGCTGTGTGTTAAGGCAATAAATCATTCTCTTCCATTCTTTGACTTCTGTTTCACTGCAGATGGTCAGATACCAAAAGATTTCATGTTTTTTTTTTTTTCATTTCTTCATATTCATCGGCTCCTGTATTTCAGGCCTGCAACACATTAGTGTAGGACCCAGCTGAGACATATGTGCACATCATTTAGGAGAGGACAACAACTGTTCTAGACTAATTTGACCCCAGCGAACAACTTGGGATAAGTGCCAAAATCTCTATCGGGGGCCAGCATCCCAAAAATGACCACACCCCTTCTCGTCCCAAGGGTTACTTCAAGTACAGCTGTATTTTCTAAACTGTAGCAGTGACAGATTTTCCAAGGTACTCAAGATGTTCAGAATGGTCAGGACATGTTTAGGAGGGTCACAGAAGACTGTAACATTTCTAATTTTGATTATTTTATGCCGGCGCTCACTACACACCGGGGGCAATAGGGGATTAAAGACCTTGCCCAAAGGCCCTTAGTGATTTTCCCATCAGGCGGGGATTTGAACTGAGGATGTTCTGGTCTCTAGATGCTGCTGTCTGCTAAAGAAAGTTTTGTTTTGTATTTTTCACTTTAAGTCAATATTCCATTGATAACAGTATGACTGAAAGTAAAATTTCATTATATGTGCCAAATGTTCGTTTTCTTTTGATGTACAGTAATAAGTTGACCCAATTATTTTAGAATAACTTAAAATATCAAAATGAGAAATTTGACACTTTTCTGTGACCCTCCTAATCATGTCCTGGTCATTCTGAACATTTTGAATACCTTGCAAAATCTGTACCTGCTGCAGTTTAGAAAATACAGCTGCATTTGAAGTAACACTCTGGACAAAAAGGGTGTGGTCATTTTCAAACTGTTGGTCCCAGATAGAGATTCTGTCACATATCCTAAGTTGTTCATTGGAGTCATGTTAGTCTAGCACAGTTGCGTTATCCTCTCCTAAATGATGTGCACACATGTCTCAGCTGGGTCCTCTCCTGTATTTGACACCTTGTAATGTTGGTGTTCCTTCTCACAACACTTAAAAAATGTTTTGGTGCTGAGGACACCAAGTGATGAGGTGTTCCGTTCTTGTGTCCCGTTCTTCATGCAAATACATCTTTAGGTGTACAACCATACAGGGTCATCATCGCTGCATTTCTTATTTAAAATCATTTCGAAATTTCATTGGGAACATTTCCACTGAGTGATGGTCCAACACAAATGCTTCAGACCCCAGTGAAGTTGACAACTCTTCTGGAGAAGGTTAACATAAGGCTTCTTGTTTTGTACAGTAGTTTTACGTGGCATATGTGAATGTTACTCCATATTTTCGAGCTTGACAAAGGTTTCCCAAAGTAATCACTGGGCCATGTGGTTATATCAGCTATTGATGAATGATGGTTGTTGATGCAGTGCTGTCTGAGGGACTGGAGATTGCAGGTGTTCACCTGAGACTTGCATCCTTGCCCTTTGATATTCTGCACTGTAGAGGGAGAAATATGCATATCCCTTCTAATCTTTGTTTGAGGAACATTGTTTTCAGATATTTAAATAATTTTCTCACACCTTATAGGACTATTTTACAGAGCGCCATAGCTTCCCGTTTAATCATGAATAGTAAATCAGGGCAGATTTTGAAGAATCATAGTAACTTCTTCATCCATCTGTGTCAATTTCGTCAAAGTTGGCAGACGTAGTAGTTACGGCCAGATTTGAAATTGTTGAATTGTTTAAAAATTTCATCCCAATCCTTAAAATCACTGATAGTATGTGGCAACTTCCCGGTATTCGTAGTCTTAACAGCTTGAATCATGTTTGAACCTTAAATGGTGTATTCCTAGTGACTACAGCTTGAAACCTGTTTAAAATTTGAAGTTTGTTCAGGTTTTTGTTCAAAGTTGAACAGCTCAAGTTCATTTTCTTTCATTATTGTACAGATTGCCATGTCTGCACTTTATAAGGCAGCCTGTTTTGGATTGTGGGTGATCACACAACGGTGCCCTATGGAACAGCTTTGCTAATTGAGAAACTGGAGAGCCTTAGGTCATCTCTGCTCGTCAAAGACTGAACCTTTCGTGGACACTGCTTTTGTCCCAAATCATGATTACAATTGAGGTTTTTGTTTGTTTGGTTACTAGCCCTAACTTGCCCCGTCTCAGCTTTTTTTTTGGAACATTGTTGTTGGCCTTAAATGCAGGTGTGAATGTGTTACAATTAAATTCAAGTTGACTTGGGGAAAAAAAAACAACGAGATTTACTCGTATCTTGGGTTTTATGGTCTGCAATGAAACAGAAATCGATGTGAATGTACGTAAGAATCTGTTTGTTTTGGGGGAGGGGTGTAATTCTATGTGGTCCTAACTGTGATTTAGTGTTATAAATGGTAAATGGACTGCATTTATATAGCGCTCTTCCATTTGCATCAGGCGCTCAAAGCACTTTACAATAATGCCTCACATTCACCCTAATGCAACGCTGCTGCCATACAAGCTGCTCACTACACACCGGGAGCAATAGAGGCTTAAAGACCTTGCCCAAGGGCCCTTAGTGATTTTCCAGTGAGGCTGGGATTTGAACCGGGGATCTTCTGGTCTCAAGCCCAATGCCTTAACCACTAGACCAGTGTTGTAGTGTAGTGTTGTGAACATACACGACACGCCAGAAAAGGAGATCCCCGTGATGACTAACATTCTGGGGCAGTGACTGGGAATCCTTTTTGGCAAGTGTTGGTACAGCAAGGACTGATGAGACCAGCTTACTGTCCTCCTCGGTCTTTGGTACTCTACGTGGTTACATAAGATCTTCTTGCTCCCACTGGGCTGCCGTGCTAATCCTCTGGGACTGAGCAGCCCACTAATCTCCCTGCAGGAGAACGGAACTCAAAACATGAACAAGGATTACTGCAGATATCACAGACCGAGCCCTCCGTGGCTGCACACACAGCCCCACCCGCCTGGCCTGGAACTGCAGGTTACAAATGACAGGGGGCAGGTGAGGTTAGTCAAAGCAGAACTGAGAGTCACACAGAGCAACGTGACACATCCTCCAGACGCGGCCACAAAGCGTTTAGTCATGTACAAAGAGCACAGCTCCACATTAGAACAAAACCAACTCAAAACTTCAGAAAGAGGAACAACACACATCTATATACAGGGGTGCACATAACTGGTACTCATCATGCTCACGTGTGCTCAAAATCACACAGAGACGGCACACAGAGGGAAACACATTTACTACAATCTGTGATTGCTTTCCTCCTATGAAGTGCTTCCCTTGTGGTTTCTGCTGCGCATCATTTATTTTTAGCACGCACAAGCACCATGAGTACCAGTTATGTGCATGCCTGTCTATATTACAGAAACCGTGTGTGTGTGTGTCCATATGGCTTTGATTACGGCAAAACCAGGGAGAGCTGACATTTGCCATTTGGTATGTTTATGTATTTCAGGTCAAGGATGAACGCTGTGAAAATGGAACATTGATAAGACTAATATTTTTTTGAGAAATTAGCCATTTTAGCTAACCAGGAAACAATGGATGTTGTGCTGCAATGCACCATTTGGGGGTTTTAAATGTTGTTATTGTGGTTCATGTTAGTGTTACTGATTTAGGTATTCTTGAAGTTCAACCGGTTTAGTTAGTTTAGTTAAGTTGTTACTGTTTTGTTGCTGTTACCATGAGTGAAATGTGTACTGCCTTTGCTGTCTTTCGCTACTGTCTGTCTAAAAATAGAAGCAGAATGCGGAAAAGACATGCGTATAGCTTTTATCATGGATAAACTGAGGACAGCTTACACTTGCTGTTGTCGTTACCATGAGTGAAAAGAGTATTGCTTTTGATGTCTTCCACCTCTGTCTCTGTTTGTGGGTGTGTAAAAATTAAAAGCACCTGCCTGCAGCAGAATGAAGAAAAAACAAAAAGCTGTCCATGTGTGTGTGAATGGGGACAGCTGACATTTGCTGTTTAGTATGTTTATGGATTTTGGGTCAAGGATGAACACTGCCAAAATGGAACGTTGATACGACTAATATTTTTGGAGAAACTACAGATATTAGCTAATGTAACTAATTACATTCTGGACTAACACACCATTCCAGCAGGGGGCAGTAAATCATCTATATATTAAAAGTGTAAGTGCATGTGTGCATGATTTTATTTTTGTAAGTTGAATGTAAGTACATAATATAATTGTAAATACGTAAAAAAACAAAAAAAAAAACATGATAACACTTATTTCCATTGTGGTCCGTTTAAAAATCAAATGACAAAATAGAAGTTAAAATAAAATAATAATAATAGTGTGTATGTGATAACAAGAACCTAAACAATTTCTAAATACATTAAGACAGTAAATTAACACAGAAATTGCATAATTAACAGTAAATAAAAGGGCTGAGTTCTTCTACAAATAGTTGAGGTCTAAGGTTCTAAAAACATTCTGGACTCACACACACACACCATTCCAACTCAAGCTTTGCTTAATTCATTCCCACCCTTGAAAAATGTCAGCTAACTATTTTAGAAACACTGCCCAATCTAGAGCCCGTGGATCCCCACAGACAACACGCTAGTTTCTCTTATTAATCTTAAAACGAACAAACAAACCCTCAGCGCTCCTTTAGCAGCTGGACCCCAGCGTTCCCTTCAGGGTCATACTGTTCAGCTCCTGATCCAGACTACGCAGGAGCAGCTCTTTCAATCAAACACCATAAAACGCTGGCACACGGCGCCGGCGTTATGGAAAATGGGCAGGATGTCAGTGACCTCTGGGCTGCTGGGTAATCTTCAGTCAGAGACAATAAACAGGCCGAGTTAATGGCCACTGCACTCACAGGCCGATAAGACACAGACTTTACAGCCTCCGTCTGCCGTGACCCAGAGAGACGGATCCAAACAGCGCCCAAGCAGAACCAGCAGACATTGGCAGCACGTGGTGGCGGCTGCCACACAAACAGGAAGTCACAGCTTCATCACACCTCGCCGTGTTCAAACATACAGATGAAGTAATAATTCACAGGTTTCACTCATGTACCTTTTTTGGCAGTTTCCATTTCTTCTTCCGTCCAGCGGGAGCTCTCACTCATCTCCAGATTGGCTGTTTGGGGGGGGGGGGGTTGCAGGAGGGAGCGAGTACAAAAAAAAAAGAAAAAAGAAAAGCGCCGCGTGAGTGAAGGCGGGAGGAGGGGGGGAATGGGCAGATTTCATCGAGTCAGTTAGGGAGTGACTGACAGAAGGAAAAGGACAGAAAGAAGAGAGAGAACTGAGAGAAGAATAGAGGGGGTGGGGGTGCAGCACAGGCCGCGCAGTGCAGCGTGGCTCACTCAAGACTGTTTGTTTTAGTTAGGAAGCAGGAAATCCAAAGAGAGAAGTCAGTTAATAATTACACACAAAACAACTGGAGAGTGTGTCTGCAGACCCCGGCACAGCTCACGGCCCAGTGACCTCCACAGGGGCCAGTGGGGCTCTGCTGCCGCGCTCTGCTGCCCACAGGGTCACCTGGGATCACATGTGACTAAACCTGGGCAAGCAGACCAATTACTAACATAATGACCTGAGAGTCGACAAGACGAGAACAAACTAAGCTAACTAACATCTACACACAGACAGCAGCAGAAACACTGCCTCCTTGTGGTGTGGGATGGAACAGCAAAATTAAATTACACACTAAATGCAAAAACACGTCTGATCTCAAAGTTCTGTTCCCATCGACAGCTTCTGAATCAGATGGAAAAGCACTTTATGAATGCCGTCCATTTACAGGGTGTTTTTTAACTGAGCTAGTTGGGAGGCCATGTGACTTTATACCCCCCCCCCCCACACACACACAGGTACGCGTGGACTTGTAAAAGCTTGCCATTCTCAACAGCCCTCCTGCAGTGTTGTGTCATTTTGACTCACCGAGCTCATTGTTGAGAGGCGGCGCAGCGGTCTCCTCCACTTCGCTGGTCATGGAGCGGGTGATGCGGCCCTTGCGATGGCCTTGGCTGTTGGCTGTGCGCCGACCCTTGAGGGCCACAGTGGGCTCCTTGTCCTCAGCGTCTTCCCCCGAGGTGTCGTCCCTGCAAAATGCAGTGACAACATGTTGACCTCAAGACCTCACCCTGTCATCATAGCAGAATCAGAACAAGCTGAAAACCAGCTCAGTAGGCTCCTTTCAATGTGAAAAAGCAGCAGCTCTACTCTGAGTCCCTCCTAGATAGGTGAGCTTCTCACTCTGTTCAGGAGTGTAAGCCCAAATACCCGACAGAGGAACCTCATTTCCGCCACTTATATCGACAACCTTATTCTTTCAGTCAGACCCAGAGGCGACAGTCCACCCTTTTCTGACAGGACCATGGTCTGAGATTTGGAGGTTCTGATCATTTCAGTCACTACATACTCTGGCTCAAACCTGCCCCTCACGACAGGACAATTGCATTTCAGACACTCTGTTCAGGCTCCACGGACAACAGCATTAAACTCTAGTGCTTAAAACTCTCGTGAATATATTCTCTGGGTTTATAGACGTTGTTATTGTATTTGCGTTTGTTAAATTTCACGCATTTTAAATGTAGCAGACAGGAATTATCTGGAATTTTGTTTTCAAGGCCTCTACTGCCATCTACTGGCCAGTAGTGTTCATGGCCGTATTCGCCCTAAGTACTAAGCATCTGGGCACCAAATCAACTTTTTAGCTTTGCAAAGCCTTCAGCTTTCAGGCTCCTCTCCTGTGGAACCAGCTCCCAATTCAGATCAGGGAGACAGATACCCTCTCTACTTTTAAGATTAGGCTTAAAACTTTCCTTTTTGCTAAGGCTTATAGTTAGGGCTGGATCGGGTGACCCTGGACCATCCCTTGGTTATGTTGCTTTAGACGTAGACTGTGGGGGGGTTCCCATGATGCACTGTTTCTTTCTTTTTTTGCTCCGTATGCATCACTCTGCATTTAATCATTAGTGATCGATCTCTGCTCCCCTTCTCGGCATGTCTTTTTCCTGGTTCTTTCCCTCAGCCCCAACCAGTCTCAGCAGAAGACTGCCCCTCCCTGAGCCTGGTTCTGCTGGAGGTTTCTTCCTGTTAAAAGGGAGTTTTTCCTTCCCACTGTGGCCAAGTGCTTGCTCATAGGGGGTCGTTTTGACCGTTGGGGTTTTTCATGGTTATTGTATGGCCTTGCCTTGCAATATGGAGCGCCTTGGGGCAACTGTTTGTTGTGATTTGGCGCTATATAAGAAAAAAGTTGATTGATTGATTGATTGAAAACCATAAGTCAGCATGACTTTATTTTTCAAGACCTCCGCCTGACCGGAGCGTTGTGACTGATAGAGAGTTGGCTTTATGGCTGCTCTCAGAGTGCCTCTGTACCGAGAGCTCTGTAGTAAACAAGTGCTTCCGGCAGGGGCAGAATGTTCAAAGACAAAAGTGTGGTCTCATTGTTTGGGTCTATTGTTACTTTTAATATTACTAGAAGCTATTGTGGTATTAAAACTTAAATTTGTTTTATTAGTAGTTGTAAATGTACCAGAGACAATATTGGAATTTATCTGTTATCAGTTATCTGTAACTTGGGTGGTTTATTGTTTTATCTTTATCGAAGATAACTTTTCAGTTATCTGATTATCTGTTATTGAAGTTAATATTTTGGTTATCTGTGCCCACCACTGGTGAGAACAGTCACAGTCAACCCACAGACCTGCTCCAAAGACCTACAACATGATCTTGCTGCAGATAGTGTCTCTGTGCATCATTCAACTATACAGTGCACTTTGCACAAAGAGATACTGTATGATGCTGTAATACAGAGGAAGCCTTTTCTGCGTACACACCACAAACAGAGTCGCTTGAGGTATGCTAAAGCACATTTGGACAAGCCAGCTTCATTTTGGAATAAGGTGCTGTGAACTGATGAAACTAAAACTGAGTTATTTGGACATAACAAGGGGCGGTATGCATGGCTGAAAAAGAACACAGCATTCCAAGAAAAACACTTTCTACGTACAGTAAAATTTGGAGGTGGTTCCATCATGCTGTGGGGCTGTGTGGCCAGTGCAGGTACTGGGAATTTTGTTAAAGTTGAGGGTCACAACAATTCCAGTCAATATCAGCAGATTCTTGAGAAAAATGTTCATGAATCAGTGACAAAGTCGAAGTTGCGCTGGGGCTGGATCTTTCAACAAGACAATGACTCTAAACACTGCTGAAAAGCTATTAAGGCATTCATGCAGAGGAACAAGTACAACGTTCTGGAATGGCCATTCAGTCCCCAGACCTGAATATTATTGAAAATCTGTGGTGTGATTTTAAGCGGGCTGTCCATGCTCAGAAACCAACAAACCTGAGATGTTTTGTAAAGAAGAATGGTCCAAAATACCTTCAACCAGAATCCAGATTCTCATTGGAAGCTATAGGAAGCATTTTGAGCCTGTTATTTCTGCAAAAGCAGGATCTACTAAATATTGATGTATTTTTCTGTTGGGGTGCCTAAATTTATGCACCTGCCTAATTTTGCTTAAATAATTATTGCACACTTTTTGTAAATCCTATAAACTTCATTTCACTTCTCAAATATCACTGTGTTTGTCTGCTATATGATTATATTTAACTGAAATTGCTGATCCAAACAACCACTGATTTATAAAGGAAAATCATGGAAATCATCAGAGGAGCCCAAACCTTTACATACAACTGTACGTTCCATATGCAGCTTCTGGGCTGATGACTGCAAATTTTCCTCCAGGATTTTCTGATAAAATGCTGCATTCATCCTGCCATTGATTTTGACCAAGTTTCCTGTGCATTTGTAGCTCACACATCCCCAAAACATCAGCGGTCCATCTCCGTGCTTCACAGTACCATAGGCCTTGTTGACTCCTCTCCAAACGTAACATCTATGGTTGTGGCCAAAAAATCCAATTTTGGTCTCATCACTGCAAATGACTTTGTTCTCTGTGCTGTTCAGCGTCTTGTAAGTGGGATACTTTCCGGTATTTGCATAGTAATGGCTTTCTTTTTGGCAGCTTGGCCATACGGCCCATTTTTCTTCAAGTGTCTCCTTATCATGTATCTTGAAACAACCACACCACTTTCTTCAGAGAGTCCTTTATTTCATCTGAAGTTATTTGTGGGTTTTTCTTTGCATCTCAAACAATTTTGCTGGCAGTTGTCACCAGCGATGATGAAGAGTAACGCATTACTTTGTAACATGCTACTCTAATCTGATCGCTTTTGTAGGTAACGAGTAATCTAACGCGTTAATCGTTCCAGTAATCAGTAATCTCCAAGTCACTGTGCATTACTATTATTTTTGTATTGTGGGTCGATCACAGCATTAGGCTGGCCCGTGGGCAGGGGAAGGTCAGGAGTTCGCTGAACTGTCTACTTCGCCCGCTTTGCTCCGAGTTGGAAAAAACAGTTGTCGTCTCGCAAAGCGTGGTGACAGCTGCACACCTGCACTGAGCTTTACAGAGACATTTTTATGCTTTAAAACTCTGAGCCGCTCTGTGTGTTTTCGCTAAAATCATCTGATGATACACAATGCTTTAACAACAAATACTGATGCTTTTTTTTCCTTCCCACCCAAATGCACCTAAAGTCTCTTTCTGAGGACATGACAAAAATCGCTGATAAAACTTTCTTGCCTGTCAATCTAGTTGTATTTTCTCCATAAATACACATCATACATATCAATTCTTCCTGCTCAGATGGCAAACCAGAAACGAATCCAGACGGAAAGGGGGCATGGGGAGCACGCCCCCCAACAACATCCCTTGATTACAGGTCCACTTTTGAAGACATTTTTTCATACTACTACTAATACTACTTTAATAATAATAATAATGAGGATAATAACTTACTCTACTTTTAAGATTAGGCTTAAAACTTTCCTTTTTGCTAAAGCTTATAGTTAGGGCTGGATCAGGTGACCCTGAACCATCCCTTAGTTATGCTGCTATAGACTTAGACTGCTGGGGGGTTCCCATGATGCACTGTTTCTTTCTTTTTTTGCTCCTCTCCTGTGGAACCAGCTCCCAATTCAGATCAGGGAGACAGATACCCTCTCTACTTTTAAGATTAGGCTTAAAACTTTCCTTTTCGCTAAGGCTTATAGTTAGGGCTGGATCGGGTGACCCTGGACCATCCCTTGGTTATGTTGCTTTAGACGTAGACTGTGGGGGGGTTCCCATGATGCACTGTTTCTTTCTTTTTTTGCTCCGTATGCATCACTCTGCATTTAATCATTAGTGATCGATCTCTGCCCCCCTTCTCGGCATGTCTTTTTCCTGGTTCTTTCCCTCAGCCCCAACCAGTCCCAGCAGAAGACTGCCCCTCCCTGAGCCTGGTTCTGCTGGAGGTTTCTTCCTGTTAAAAGGGAGTTTTTCCTTCCCACTGTGGCCAAGTGCTTGCTCATAGGGGGTCGTTTTGACCGTTGGGGTTTTTCCGTAATTATTGTATGGCTTTTGCCTTACAATATAAAGCGCCTTGGGGCAACTGTTTGTTGTGATTTGGCGCTATATAAATAAAATTGATTTGATTCATATTTTCTGAAAATGGCCAAAAAATAAATAAATAAAATCCAAAACTCTGCAAGGGTATGTCAACTTTTGAGCACAACTGTATCTACTGTACCCCAAATTTTAATGACCAGTGGGGAGGTACATGTCCCAAAAGTTATCACAAGGAGTGGAAATGCTACAATCCATTCATGTTCAAAATACACAAAGCAGGAACATTTTGCAAGTTTTGCTGGTCCTGCAACTGAACTCAGAGTTCCTCAACACCACCACACAGTGTTAAAGTGCTGCTCATTCAGTCATTTGAGCCACACAGGGACACCGCTACGGCCGGGGAGTTCAACCGCTTTTACTGCAGGTTTGACTCTGCTGCTGCTGCCTCCTGCTCTGCTCCACCCAGCGGTTGTGCGGGGGGACTGTACGGGAATTACTTCATCGTGGGTGAGGTGAGCCGGAGCTTCCAAAGGTGCGTCCTGGTAAATCAGCTGGACCTGATGGTATAAGCACTGAGGGTTCTGAAGGACTGTGCTGCAGAGCAGGCAGTGCCTCTGGGTGTGGAGGACACCATACTGTTCATGCTGCACAGGGTACTCTCCTTTCTCTATGGCTCGGGGGGTGGGGTGTGTGCGGCTTATGTTTTTTGACTTCTCAAGCGCATTTAACGCCATCCATCCCCCTATTCTGAGGGATAAGCTTGAGAAGTTGGGTGTGGATCAGGTATTTATCTCCTGGATCAACAGCTACCTGACAGAGAGGCCACAGTAGGTCAGGCTGGGAGTCTCTGGAACTGCGCATACAACAAGCATTGGTGCACCCCAGGGCACGGTCCTCTCCCCTTTTCTCTTCACACTGCATACATCTGACTTTGCCTACAGGACTCCAACATCTCATATTCAGAAATCTTCTGATGGCACGGCTGTGGTGGCCTGTGTGAGGGGAGAGGACGAGACGGAGTACAGGCCAGTCATCAGGGAGTTCACCAACTGGAGCAGGTGCAATGGGCTGGTGTTGAACACCAGCAAAACAAAGGAAACGTGGTCCCCACGTACAAGTACCTCAGAGTCCACACTGACAATAGACTGGACTGGTGGGTGCAGGTAAATGCAGAATATAAAAAGGACAAAGCAGACTGTTCTTCCTAAGAAGACTGAAATCCTTTGATGTCTGTAACGATATGCTTTTCCTTTTTTGATCTGTGGCAGTCAGCGCTGTTTTGTTTGCTGTTGTGTGTTGGGGGAACAGCTTGTCTGTCAGGGACAGTAATAGACTGGACAAATTTGTTTGGAAGTGTGTGTCAGTGACGGGGAGGGAGGCGTCTCTGTGGGTGAACCGGTGGAGAGCAGGATGAGGTGTATTATGAGCTCCATTATTAACAACAAATCTCATCCTCTGCACGACACTGTGGTGCTCAGAAAAGCAACTGCAGTGTCAGACTCCTCAACATGAGATGTAGGACTGAGAGGTAAAGAAGATCATTTGTCCCTGCCGCCATGAGACTGTTTAACGCCTCTTACTAATGTACTTTAATGTGTTTGTTATATTTGTCTTATATATTGGTATTTTATTGGATGGATGCATTGTTTATGAATGTTTGCTCTCGGGCAGATGACTTTCCCCTAAGGGGGATGAATAAAGTATCTATCTATCTATACACAGTTCAGGCATGTGAGAGGCAAAAAAAAAAAGAAAAATGTTTAAAATCGCCAAGGGTCAAGAGGAGTGTTGTCGGGGGGTCTTGGGGTAAAATATAAGCTGAAGGGTTTTAGCCATGCTAATGCTCCCCCAATACCATTTTCTGCAGTGAATGTGCAAGGAGAGATAGGGAGGATGGAGGCAGCTGTAATTTTTTTTTACTTGAATTTTATTGTGCTGTATTATTTTTTATTGTTACTTTTATGTGCACTTTTAATATGTGTGTTTTATTTGTGTGAATGGGAGCAACGGCCCGCCACATAATTTCCTTCAGGATTAATATAGTATCTATCTATCTATCTATCTATCTATCATTCAACTTTTATGAGCTGGACAAAATCCCCCAACTTGTGTGCCATGTGAGAGAGTTTTCTCCAAAACTTGAGAGGCACTAACAAAAAAAAGAACAGACTTGAGCCCAACACTGTTGAAATGATCTTGTTCTTACATTAAAAACCTTTGAAACTCCCAAATCCCCTTCACTTTGTGCAACTATGGTCATGACAGTCCCTCGATGCACAAGCATTTCATTTCATTTTATATCTCTATTACATACAGCATTTTATGATGCCACAAGCACAATATAACAAGTATATTAATTAATGTTGATTAAAAATACAGTCAAACCTTTCAAGATGCACGCAGAACCTTTATTATTAAACATACATAATTGTATTGTTCCATGCAAGTGCTATGTTAAAAAGTGGCCAGCAGATGTCGCCATAGTTATTGTATCAAATGCTTCGAAATACAGCCATTTCAACACAACTGCTTCATATTGATTCAGTGGTTCAAAACGCTTCGGTTTCTCCAGCACTAATTAGCATTAAGTGACCACGAATGATTATGACATGTGCAAGGACAGACTTACATTCATGAATACTTTGATGCTGTGTTGCAAACTGGGACATTAAATAATGTGCAACATGTCCTTTAAACACTAATTTATTGAAGAAAGAAGCAGAGATCAATGTCCAATCCCACGATACCTGCTTCTCTGTCACTGTCACCTGCAACCAAATCAACAGTTTTATTCCCTTTTTATTGTCTTTCCACAGATTTTGACTAATTTTGTGTAGCTGCGGTTTGACACCATTACAAAGCAAGTTGGGGTTTTGTTTGTGGGGATTTTTTTTTAGTTTGACCGCTTTATGGCAATTTGCGCCTATTTATGGTAGTACTGTATGAGAGAGCAGGAAAAAATTACAACATCTAACGTGCACCTTCACAACACTGATTTACACTCACACAAAACACTGGCAGAAATTTAAAACTGCAGAAATATGCAAAAATGCACAGTTCTCACGTGCCTGCACTTAGAAAATGAACACAGAACTCTGAAGATGTTACTGGGAAGAAGTTGGAAAGCAGCTGCTGGATTCAAGGAACAAATGGACACGAGAACACGCTGCAGGCGGAAAGGTTGAAGGCGCAAGAATACTGGAAGGTCACATCAGGACAGGATTCCCAAATGTACTCATTTCCTCAGTGCTGAAGAGGAGCTCAGCGTATACACACAGTGTGTGAGAGGACATGTACAACACACACAGGGTCACACTCACTTCACTCCATCCTCCTTGTCTTCAGCTTCATTCTTCTCTTCATCTCTCTCAGACTCCTTCTCTTTTTCTTCCTTTTCCTCCTGGCTGCTACGGTTCACTTGCTGCTGCTGCTGCTGCTGCTGCTGCTGCTGCTGTCCATGCTGCAAGGAAGCACACAATGACAGAGACCGTCAGACTGCACGCGTACGGCAATCTCAGACAACTGCACGGCAATCTCAGACAACTGCACGGCAATCTCAGACAACTGCACGGCAATCTCAGACAACTGCACGGCAATCTCAGACAACTGCACGGCAATCTCAGACAACTGCACGGCAATCTCAGACAACTGCACGGCAATCTCAGACAACTGCACGGCAATCTCAGACAACTGCACGGCAAACCAGCGGACCTGGACAGGACCCTGCCCATGGCTAACAACAGTCTAGCAGTCGCGAGGCCTTCAACTTCATCGGCGGTGCTAGCAGGGGAGCTAGCCCCGTCAGCGACCTGTGGCGGAACCTTGCCTATGGATAGTAGCAGCCTAGTAGCTGCGAGGCCTTCAACTTCAGCGGTGCTAGCAGGGGAGCTAACATCACCAGCGGCTGACGATGAACATCCCACCGTCAATATTGGATTGCATAGACTGATTCAGATTAGCAAGAAAATAAATCAGGACGTTAAAAATATGCATATAGCGACTACAAAACAGAAAGCAACAAAGTTATTTCAAACTGTTAATCATGCCAGGGTTTTATGGGATCGAAAGTTAAAACCAAAGGGCATATTTGGGGGGCACATAAATATTAGAAGCATATTTTCAAAAGCGGAACAGCTTCAACATCTTCTGTCGGACTCAAATTTAGACTATCTGTGTCTCTCTGAGACCTGGTTAAAACCTCACTCCCCCTTAAGTCACATAATAGTACCTGGATACAAAATATATAGAAACGATAGATTAAAATGCAAAGGTGGAGGGGTTATGATATATGTCAAAGAATATTTGCAATGTGAACAACTGGACTTACCCAACAACAATTTAGAGTGTATTGGTGTAAAATTTACATTATCACCTGAAATGTCTTTTCTTGTATTTGTCCTCTACAGACCACCGTCCGCTAAGGAAGATTTCTATGATGACCTGGGTCAATTGTTAAAAATTTATAGTGCAAAAGAAATGATCCTTTTGGGGGATTTCAACTTAAATTGGATGGACAAAAAAAACAAGAAAGAAATTGAGTGACATGTGCACTAAATATCAACTGTCACAATTAATCAATAAGCCTACCCGAATCACCAATAAATCACAAACGTTACTGGATTTAATTCTTAGTAATAAAGTAGACCGTATCTCTAAAACATACAATTTAATAACTGGAATGTCTGACCACAATCTTACATTAGTTGCACGTAAATTATCCCGATTTAGGACTAAAAATCAAAATAGAGAAATAAAGGTAAAATGTGTAGATATTATTCCAAAAAGAAACTTAGAACCTTTTGAAAATGATCTTGGGCTGATTAACTGGGATGGAAAAATTGTAGGACCCGATTGTGAAGACGTGGCAAATCAAATAATAAGTACAATCCAAGACATATTGTCTAAATACAGGAAGACAGCACCAATAAAAGATAAAAAGCAAAATATACCCTGGTTAAATGAGACTTTGAGGCAAATGATGAAAATTAGAGATATGGCGTTAAAATTTTTTTAAATCAGGCCGGAATACAGATAACATAGCATTTAAAGGGATGAGGAACAAAGTAACATCAGAACTCAGGAAAGCTAAAGCAAATTTTTTTCTAAATAAAATAAAAGAAGCAAAAGGCAATAATAAAGCCTTATGGGAAACACTCAATAAATTGATGGGCAAAGATCATCAAAAATGTGAAATTACACAAATTAAATGTTGTAATGAAATTTTTAATGATAGCGTAAGTATTGCAAATAATTTTAACACATATTTTATCAATTCTATATATGAACTTAGCCAAAAATTCACTCCAGTGTATCCCCCCCAAAAAAGACTAATAACAGATAACCCAAAATTGAACCTATGCTTAACTAATGAATTTCAGGTTAAAAAAATTTTGGTTTCTGACAAATTCAAAAAGCAAAGACATCTATGGAATAGACTCTGCTCTCATTAAAAAAAAATTATGAATACTTAATCAAACCACTAACAAGGTTAACGAATCTTTCAATTGAACAAAATTCTTTTCCAGATAAAATGAAAATTGCAGCAATAATTCCTATACACAAATATGGTAATAAACAAGAAATGGAAAATTATAGACCGATTAGCATTCTTCCAATATTTTCCAAAATCATAGAAAAGGTAGTGTCCAGGCAAATAATTGACCATCTAGAATCAAATGCATTGTTACATCCTATGCAGTTTGGTTTTAGAAAGTACCATTCTACAGATACAGCCTGTAGCTATCTCTTGGAAAACATAAAATCAAATTTAGACAAAGGAGGAGTTGTTGGAGCAATTTTCTTAGACTTACGCAGAGTGTTCGATACCGTAAATCATGAACTTCTCTATTCAAAATTACAAAGATTCAAACTATCAGAAAACACAATAAGTTGGTTAAAATCTTATTTATCAGGGCGAAATCAATGTGTCCGAATTAATAATGTAATATCTGAGACAAAACTGTGTAATATAGGTTTACCACAAGGGTCAATTTTGGGCCCGGCATTATTCTCTTTATATATAGATGATTTACCTTCAGTATGTTACAATGTGAGCATACAAATGTATGCAAATAATACAATAATATACACACACGGAACAAACATGACTGAGGTTGTGAGCAAATTAACTATAGCCATGGGAAGAGTTTCTACCTGGCTTCAGGAATCCTGTCTAACATTAAACTTGGAAAAAACAGCAGCCATGTATTTCACTATTAAGAATAAAACAACAGTATATCCAAATATTATTATCAATGATCAAATTATAAAAAATGTAACTGAGTTCAAATATTTAGGGCTTACATTAGATTCAACTCTTAGTTTTAAGAAGCATATAAAAAAGATCTCAAACACTTTGAAATTTAATTTAGTTACTTTTAAAAGCATAAGAAACACATTAACAACAGAGGCAGCAAAATGCTTTCTAAATGCAATGATAACACCTCATTTTACTTACTGTATAACAAGTTGGGCTCAAGCAAATCTAACAACGTTAAGACCTTTGGAGTCCCTGTATAAAAGGGCTCTTAGAATCCTTGATCAAAAAAGTATTCAATATCATCATTGTCATATTTTGAGCAAATATGCTATGCTCAGCTTTGAAAATTTGATCTTTTTCCATGAGGTTCAAATAGTATACAAAATAGTTCATAATCAAGCTCCGCCACCTCTCGAGAACTTCATTCACCTGTCCTCTGATACAACAACAAGGGTAACAAGAGCAACCACTCAGAGGCAGTGCACCATTCCCAAATGTAAGACTGCATTTGCACAATTGACATTTTCTTACAGAGCCACAAAGAAGTGGAACATATCAGAAGAAATAAAAACACAACCAGACTTTAAGACATTTTCTGTAAAGGTAAAATCATGGCTTCTTCAAAACCAAAGATGTAGGCACTAAACATATAGCACTGCTAAAGGTAACACTGAACATGTGTAATAAGTGTTCTGATTCTGTATAGAAATTGAGAGATGAACGGTATGAAGGGTGAATATTTTTTACAAGTGTTTTGATATTGTACAGTAATTGAGAGGTTTAGATGAATTTATGAATGTCTTGACAATTTTGATGCTGCATGTTATGAGTGACAGGGATGAATTATGAATGGTTGTTTTAAACATTTTGATATGGCACAGTATTTTAGAAATGAATGACGTAAGAATGAATTTAATATTATATATTTTATGAATTTAGTATTATATATTTTCTAGGTTTGTTTGTGATGTATTTAATAGCCCTATGTGTATCCCCCTGACCCTCAAGAACTACAGATGGAAATTAGCTGTTGCAGCTACAATCTGGTACAAACATCTCTGCTTGATGAGCATAATGTAATTGTATGCTGTCCTTGTACAAATACATGGAAATGAATGAATCTCAGACAACTGCACGGCAATCTCAGACAACTGCACACGCACATGGCAATCTCAGACAACTGCAACGCGCATCACAATCTCAGACAACTGCAACGCGCATCACAATCTCAGACAACTGCAACGCGCATCACAATCTCAGACAACTGCAACGCGCATCACAATCTCAGACAACTGCAACGCGCATCACAATCTCAGACAACTGCAACGCGCATCACAATCTCAGACAACTGCAACGCGCATCACAATCTCGGACAACTGCAACGCGCATCACAATCTCAGACAACTGCAACGCGCATGGCAATCTCAGACAACTGCACGGCAATCTCAGACAACTGCAAGCGCACAGCAATCACATAACTGTACACCCATCATAACTGCAACGCGCATGGCAATCTCAGACAACTGCAAGCGCACAGCAATCACATAACTGCACGCGCATGGGAATCTCACAACTGCACGCGCATGGCAATCTCACACAACTGCACGCGCATGGGAATCTCACACAACTGCACGCGCATGGCAATCTCAGACAATTGCACGCGCATGGCAATCTCACAACTGCACGCGCATGGCAATCTCACACAACTGCACGCGCATGGCAATCTCACACAACTGCACGCGCATGGCAATCTCAGACAACTGCATGCGCATGGCAATCTCACACAACTGCACGCGCATGGGAATCAATCAATCAATCAATTTTATCTAATCTAAGTAATCTCAGACAACTGTGAGCACATCACAATCTCAGACAACTGCATGCGCATGGCAATCTCAGACAACTGTACACACATCACACACTCAGACAACTGTACGCTCATCACAAACTCAAAACTGCATGCGCATGGCAATCTCAGACAACTGTGCGCACATCACAATCTCAGACAACTGCAACGCGCATGGCAATCTCAGACAACTGCACGCGTATCGCAATCTCAGACAACTGCACGCGCATGGCAATCTCAGACAACTGCACGCGCATGGCAATCTCAGACAACTGCACGCGCATGGCAATCTCAGACAACTGCACGCGCACATAATCTCATAACTGTACCCCATCACAATGTCAGACAACTGTACGCACATCACACACTCAGACAACTGTACGCGCATCACACACTCTGACAACTGTATGCGCATCACAATCTCAGACAACTGCACGCGCATCACAATCTCAGACAACTGTACGCAGATCACAATCTCAGACAACTGCACGCGCATCACAATCTCAGACAACTGCACGCGCATCACAATCTCATAACTGTACCCCCATCACAACCTCATACAACTGTACACACATCACACACTCAGACAATTATACGCGCATCACAAACTCATAACTGCATGCGCATGGCAATCTCAGACAACTGCACGTGCACATAATCTCATAACTGTATATCCATCACAACCTCATACAACTGTATGCACATCACACACTCAGACAACTGTACGCATATCACACACTCAGACAACTGTACGCACATCACACACTCATAACTGCATGCGCATGGCAATCTCAGACAACTGTACGCACATAACACACTCAGACAACTGCACGCGCATCACAACCTCATACAACATAACTGCACATACGCGGACACACACAATCACATAACTGCACACAGAAAATCACATAACTGCACATGTGGACACAATCACAATAACTGCACACACTCACGGACAGACACAATCACATAATTGCACACAGGTGGACACATACACTATCACATAAATGCACACACACACACACACACACACACACACACACAATCACCTAAGTCCACACACGTGGACACACAATCAATCACATAAGTGCACACATGGAGATACACACACACACACAATCACCTAAATGCACACACACGGACACACACACAAACAATCACATAACTGCACACACACAGACACACAAACAATGACATAAGTGTGTGGACGCACGCGCACACACACACACACACACACACACACACACAGACACACACAGAAAATCACCAAAGTGCGCACACGCAGAGACACACAATCACATAACTGCACACAGAAAATCACATAACTGCACATGTGGACACAATCACAATAACTGCACACACTCACGGACAGACACAATCACATAAGTGCACACAGGCGGACACATACACTATCACATAAATGCACACACACACACACACACACACATATACAGACACAGAAAATCATCAAAGTGCGCACACGCAGACACACAAAATCACATAAGTGCACACACACGCACATGAGGCTGTGTGTCAGAAAAACAATTTTGTGTGTGTTTTAGCAGTTTGCATTGCGTACAGAGTGTCATGGCGGTTGGCTTTCTGAATATGATCACATGGCACAAACTATCAACACGCCATCTGACTCATGTCAGTGTCTTGATGTGAGTCATGTGACCACCTCAACCGCAGGAGGTCAAAACAAAACAAGAAGTGAAAGTCAGTATTACAGCAACACTTCCTCAGTGTAACTTTTGCTCTTCATGTACTCACAAACACTTCCCCATCCACTTCCTGCACGTCTGGGCTTTCAGGGTGAGAGGTCACACACAACAAAGAGAAAAGCCCAGACGCCGCCCACCAATGACCACACATGATAACTAACTCCGCCCTCCTACAGATATATACACCCAGTGCATTCAACACCTGCCTGTTGACAAACGATCATGAAGATGTAAACCCTTCTTCAGCCACGTTAAAAAATACAAAGACTGATTAGATCCGACCCCCAGCGAGGCAGCAAAGGAAGATCACCGTGGGAACAGACTTGTCAGATAAAGAACAGCCGCGGCCTCGTTACAGAGCTCTCAGTCACGCCACAGGCTGATCCAGGATGTCAGCATGAAGCTATTAGCACGTCTCCTCTTCACACGCATGACGTCTTTATGACATCACCGCTGTGTCCAAGCTGCCACACGGCCTCATGGCTTCATCTGCACCTGATCTGAGGGATCACCGGCTGTGTGAGCAGAGCCCCCATTTATGTTTCATCATCACACCTGTGTGACCTCTGCCTTTCAAGTCCTCATCATGGGAGTTTTTTTGGGTTGGACCACAGAATTCTGGGCAAAGCCTCTGTGACATCACCAGTGAGGTTTACTGAAGAGCAGATTTGAAGCTCATACGGGGCGGTCCAAATGTACTGTGGCTGACTCCGCCTACCTCCAGGTTAACCCATTAATGGGTAAAGAGGTGTGGCTTGGCAAGACCAGCGTGACCTGGGCAGGACAAATGAAGCCAGGACACGCCCATCTCAGAGCTACCCAATAAGCTAAAGCCAACAGGATACGCTCAGTGTGGGGGTTTTTGTGATTTTCAATAAAATGATGACTAGATTAAAGCCTTAGTAACCGTAGATTAAAACTAAGCTACTGATAGCTGCTAATTATTGCTAACATACAAATGACATCATGATTACATTTCACTCGGAGGAAATACTGGAGCACACACTTCATAGATGATCCGCACAGTAAACCAAATGTTTCCAGATATTTGCAATCAATCTAATCAAGGATAAATGCAGTCAGTCCACAGCAGCTAGGAGTCACCGCTAGTGTTCAGTGTCAGCTGGTGGGCAGTGGTGGGCACACTTCCGATAATCCGATGATAGATAATTATCGAAGATAATGTTTTCATTATCGGATTATCTTTTTAGATAACTTTAAAAACCATTATCGGACCAATTATCTTCCGATTAATCTTTGTCCGATAACTTTTAAACCGATAAAGTAAACAAAGCTGAACAGCGACAAGCATTTTTAAAATTTAAAATCAGTTCAGCACCCACCTGTTAAAAGTTTTGTAACAGACGCACAGTTATAACCTCTGCAAACAGAAGAGAACTGCTTGTATGAAAAGCGTCTCAATCTGCAGACAAAGGAGAAACGGCAAAAAAAAAAAGAAAGAAAAAAAAAACATTTCCTTTAACACCATACCGATATGCTGGCAATATCACCTAAGTCATCCAGAGGCATACATTTTTAACTTATGGTTCAAATTTTAACAAAACTAATTTTGGATGTTATTTAAAATTACTGTCATGTCTGAAGTTTTATAAAGTGAAAATATCAGATATATGTTTTAGTTTTAAAGTAATGTGCTAATTTTTAAGGTTTTGTGAGCACATGCTGTGCCCCGCAGTGCATTATGGGTACGATGATGAAATCTCAGTACGTCACGACAGGACAAATGCATTAAATGCACGGACAACAGCATTAAACTCTAGTGCCTAAAACTCTCTTGAGTATATTCTCTGCATTTAGAACATTGGTTTTGTATTTGCGTTTGTTAAATTCCACGCATTTTAAATGTAGCAGACAGGGATTATCTGGAGTTTTGTTTTCAAGGCCTCTACTGCCATCTACTGGCCAGTAGTGTTCATGGCAGTATTCGCCCTAAGTACTAAGCGTCTGGGAACCAGTAGATGGCAGTGTTCTATTTATTTTGACCCCGATTATATCAGATGATTGTCAAATCAACTTTTTGGCTTTGCAAATGTTTTTTTTTTTTTTTTACAAATGAAGTTTAAAAACAAAACAACAGCAAAATAATAATAATAACAATAACAACATTACAAGCCAGCTCTGCAGTGTTTGCACAGGCACAGTGCAAGCGTTTGGATGCTTGTAGCTTTTCAGCAGCAGGATAACCTCACGACGGCCGACCACAATAATATATCAAACAGGTTTGATTCTCATTCGACCATATGATCGGCGATCAGGAGGTGGTCGTCAGATGTTGACCGCAGCTTGATACTCCATGTACACTACACGATGCAGGATGCATGATTAAACTGAAACTCGGTCCAAAAAATTCCTGCATGAAAAATCATCTCGCACAGTGTAAAGCACGTTTTACAACATCATAAAACGTGCACACATTCTCTCCACATGCAAAACATTTTGCGATGACACTTGCAGGGCTCCGTAAAAATGCCTGTTTTTACAAATAAAAAAATGGAATATTTTACAAAAGCACATTTATCTGTAAACACCAACACATGACAGACGTCACAATAAGGTGTTGGTTTACATAATGAATGACTGAACCAATCAGTGTTTAGCAGAGGCACTTTTACCCAGAATCCTTTGCGATCTGTCTGTTACAAAACCTCAGAATTGAATGAATGAATGAAAACTGTTTATTTCGAACATTTGATACAACAACAAATACAAGATAGATCAGTGAAAACAACAACAAAAAAAGTTCCTACTGTGTACCCAACATGTCCGAAAAGGGGTAGGGTGAAGCATCAGCTTATTTATCCCAACCACTTCTTCCCCACAACCAGTAATACCCTTTGCCACATATACACACACATACACATATACACACACACACACACACACACATACACACACACACACACACACACATACACATATACACACACACATATATATATATATATATATATATATATACACACATGCATACATACACAAACAAATATACACCTACACATACCTACTTACATACAAAATACTATATATTTACAAGCCGAAGCAAAAAACACCCTAACCCTCATTACCCTTCCTCCTCCCAATACCTAGAAAAAAACATATTTTTGTACCGCTGTTTGAACTGGTTCATGCTTGGACATTGCTTGAGCCCCACTCCCAATCTGTTCCACATCCTCACCCCACAGACAGAAATACAGAAACCTTTTAATGTTGTTCGTGCCCACTGATGCTTTAAATTAAATTTCCCCCTCAGACTGTAATCCCCTGATCTGTTAAAAAACATATTTTTAATATTTGCTGGAAGTAAATTGTTTATTGCTTTATACACAATTTGTACTGTTTGAAAATGAACCAAGTCTGTGAATTTTAAGAATTTGGATTGTAAAAATAGTGGATTTGTATGATCTCTATAGCCAGTATTATGAATAATTCTTATAGCTCTTTTCTGCATTACTGATAGTGATTGTGTTGTACCTTTATAAGTATTACCCCATACCTCTGCACAGTACTGTAAATATGGTAAAACCAGTGAGCAGTAAAGAATGCGGAGTGAGTTGTGGTCCAGAATATGTTTCGCTTTGTTTAGAACTGAAATGCTTCTTGACAGTTTACTTTGTATATGTTTTATATGAGTCTTCCAGTTTATCTTATCATCTATTATCACCCCCAGAAACGTATTTTCATGTACCCTTTCAATATCTACCCCCTCGACTTGTAACTGAACCTGTATGTCTGTATTACAATAGCCAAATAACATGTATTTTGTTTTACTTAAGTTTAATGATAATTTGTTTCTGTCAAACCATATTTTCCAATTTTCCCATTTCTATACTGATCCTCCTCAGTAACTCCTGCAAATCCCCCCCTGAACAAAAAATGCTTGTGTCATCTGCAAATAATACTAATTTTAATATTCTGGAAACATTGACAATATCATTTATATAAATTAGAAACAGTTTTGGACCCAATACTGACCCCTGTGGGACGCCACAAGCATTGTCCAAGCATGATGATGTATTTCCCCCAACTTCACAAACTGTTTTCTGTTACTTAAGTAGCTTCTCACCCAGTGCAACACCAACCCCCTAATCCCATACTGTTCAAGTTTATTGATTAATATGTCATGATTAATTGTATCAAAAGCCTTTTTAAGGTCTATAAATATTCCAACTGAATGTAATTTGTGGTCTATGGCGTTTGTAATCTCAACTGATTCTATTAATGCAAGTGATGTTGAACTATGTGCTGTGAATCCATATTGACTATCAGTAAGTAATTTATATTTATTTATGAATTTGTCTAATCTATTATTGAATAACTTTTCTAATAATTTGGAAAATTGTGGAAGCAAAGAAACAGGTCTATAATTTGTGAAGTGGTGTCTATCCCCAGTCTTATACAGCGGCACAACCTTAGCTATTTTCATTTGATTGGGAAATTTACCGGTTTGAAATGATAAGTTACAGATGTATGTTAATGGTTCTACAATCCATTCAATGACCTGTTTTACCACCACCATATCCATTTCATTTAAATCGGTAGATGTTTTATATTTACAATTATTCACAATGTCTATAATTTCATTTCCATCCACTGCTGTGAGGAACATTGAACAGGGATTTCTTTCTATGAGATTATTATCCCAATCCTCAGGTTGGGAATCGGGAATTTTTTCTGCCAAGCTTGGTCCAATATTTACAAAAAAATTATTAAAATCGTTGACTACCTCATCCTTATTTTCCTTCTTGACATTATTATCAATGAAATACTGAGGGTAACTCTGTTTTTTATTACCATTTTTGATAATGCTATTTAATATATCCCATATTCCTTTAATATTGTTTTTGTTATTATATAATATGTTACTATAATATTCCTTCCTACATACCCGTATAATATTAGTTAATCTATTTTTGTATTTCTTATATCTATTTTCTGCCTCTTTAGTCTTTAGTTTTATGAATTCTCTATACAGTGTATTTTTCTTATTACATGCATTTCGTAACCCTTTCGTCATCCATGGTCGAGCTTGGATTTTTTGTTTTCTGTAGTCTTGTTTAATTGGACAATTTTTATCATATAATGATGTAAATATTTGTAAAAAAGTTTCATATGCACTATCAACATCACTTTCACTGTATACCTTTTCCCAGTTTTGCTCCTGTAAATCCTTCTTTAGTGTGTTCATGTTTTCCTCTGTCCGCACTCGCCTGTATTTTATTTTCTCCTCTGGCTGATTCCGCCGATGGTTTCTATTATAAACGATGAAAACTGGTAGATGATCACTAATGTCATTGATTAATAATCCACTCACAGTGTTATTCTCAATATCATTGCTGAATATATTATCAATTAAGGTGGCACTATGGGATGTAATTCTGCTTGGCCTGGTGATTTTTGGATATAAACTCATACTGTACATTATACTGATAAATTCATCTGTTATTTTATGCTTATTTGGATTGAGCAGATCAATATTTAAGTCACCACAAATGAACACAGTTTTTTGATTAGTTTTTGAGAACATTTTTCCCATACAGTCAGTGAATGTTTCAATACTAGATCCTGGTGCTCTATATATACAGCTGACTAATACATTTTTGCTTTTTTCTTCACATATTTCAATAGTTATACATTCTAATAAGTTATCAATCACAGTTGTCATATTGTCTACTATTTTATAATCCATGTTCTTATCCACATACACAGCCACTCCTCCTCCACTCTTATTTTTTCTGTTTACACAATTAAATTCATATCCATCCAGTTCAAAATCCATTCCTTTATCTTCATTGATCCATGTTTCTGATATAGCAATTATGTTAAATATTTTTTTAAATTGACTTAAATATTCTTTAATGTTGTTAAAGTTTGCATACAGACTTCTGCTGTTGAAATGGATTATTGATAATTTGTTATCCGTTTTAATGATCCGATTAAACTGTTCATCTGTATAATAGCAACAACTGTCATTGATATTTGAGAAGAAATTATTGTCCGGGTCTATATCGTGCTCCAAGTCCAGTACATTGTGGTCTGTGTATTTAAATGTTCTCAGTTCTACTTTTCCATGATCAGCAATCCTGTGAGTTATATCCTTCTTGTCTCCAGATGTAGATGATGTAGTAGATGAATAGGTTCCTCTGGTCTGTGTCATGGTGTTGTGATGTGTTTGTGTCCTCATACCTTATTGGTCATATTTGTCCAGATCCTCGATGTTCCTGATTACCATAACCTTCTCTTGTTCTGGTGTTCCGTTCAGTTTGATGAATGTTTTGCAGTTGGATGTCCATGTCTGTTGAATTTTTCCCTGCTTTTTTAAGAGTCGAGCTTTCCTGGCGATGTCTGCGTTTCTTTTGGTCAGATGTTCATTGATGAATACGTTTGTTCCTTTGAGTTTCCGTCCCTGTTTTAACAATGCCATTTTATGTTTTCTGTTGACAAACCTCATTATAACTGCTCGCTTGTCTCCATCCTCTCTCCTGGGCAGGGGGTGGCACGCTTCAATGTTATTACAGTCCATTTGAATACCTTTAGATTGCAGGAAGTCAGCCACCTGTTGTTCCACTGAGCTGGCCTCCTGCTCACTGGCCTCCCCTCCGCTGTCTTCTGACACCGCCCGTGCGTAGGATCGAGGTTTAATATGAATTCCTGTAATAATAACGTCGTTCATCCTTGTGTACTGTTCCAACTCCGCAACACGGTTCTCCAGGTGCACCAGACGCCGGTCTTTCTCGGCATTCTGGATCCGGAGAGCCTTCACTTCTTCCACCAGCTCCATAATGGATTTCTGCTGCATTTTAACAACGGAGATTTCCTCAGACAAAAAGTCCAGGGACTTCTTGATATCATCTCCCTCCTCCGCCGTCAGTGCCTTCTTCGGACCCATGGTCAGATAACTCTGCGCTGGCGCCTCGGGCCTCAGTAAAGCCGCGCCGGTGGAACTGCGCTGACGCCTCGGGCTTCAGATGGAGCCGCGCCGGTGGAGCTGCGCTGATGCCTCGGGCTTCAAATGGAGCCGCGCCAGTGGAAAACAATCCTGCTGTGGATCAGCGAACTTCACACTAATAATGTGATTATTAACTGTCAGATGACAATGTAAAACCTCTTAATCATTCTAAGTCGATTGTAAGCAGAAACAAGGCAGTTTAAGCGCAAATGGGGCGATAATCTCTTAATTGCTGCTAGCGCTCAGTCATGACGCTGCTAGCGCTCCACCATCTTAGGTGTGTGTTGTTCAGAAAAACAAGCAATTTTCAACATTAAAAGATATATGTTATATTTTAACTTTGTACAAATGACAGAATTGACATTAATGGAGTTATTCTATCGGTATTAATGTTTATAAATCAAAACCATAACTCAGCATGACTTTATTTTTCAAGACTTCCGCCTGACCGGAGTGTTGTAATTGATAGAGAGCTGGCCTCTGTGCTGGGAGCTCTGTAGTAAACAAGAGCTTCCAGCAGGGGCAGAATGTTGAAAGATAAAAGTGTGGTCTCATTGTTTGGGTCTGTTGTTACTTTTAATATTACTAGAAGCTATTAAATTTGTTTTACTAGTAGTTGTAAATGTGCCAGAGATAATATTGGAATTTATCTGTTATCGGTTATCTGTAACTTTCGATACATTTTTGGGTGGTTTATTGTTTTATCTTTATCGAAGATAACTTTTCAGTTATCTGATTATCTGTTATCGAAGTTCATTTTTGGTTATCTGTGCCCACCACTGCTGGTGGGTGCCTGGACCTCCTGACATCACTCACAGCAAATACACCCCTAATTATTCATAAATTTATGAACGAAAATGAGAAGGTATTAAAGGAAAAGGAAAAGGAAAAGCTGCCCCGTACAGCAGTCATGGTGGGGGAAGCTAGCAACAGAGACTAAAAGTGATTTCTGCAACAGGCTGCACACACATCTATTTCTGCCATAAAGTTGGACATTTTAACATGGGGGTCTAATGGGAGCAGTTTGTGTTTACAGCCAACCTCAAGTGGCCACGAAAGGAACTGCACGTTTTAGCACTTCTGCATTGGCTTCACTTTTCAGTACCAGTGGTTGGGTCTTGGTTTGGAGCACATGGTGGATGCCTAAGCTCCAGTTCGACTCTCAAACTGCATCCTGCTCATCCCGCCATGACATGATTCAGAGAATGAGGCTAAAATGTTGTATTTTTCTTAGAGGCAGTGCCTTCCAATGTCCGCTTTCTTTAAAAACAAAAAGACATCAAAAAGACTGTATGTGTGTACTTCCTGTGGAGGCCGGAGGATACCTGGCTTCTTCCCCGGCGCCGGTAGTTCCTCCGCACTATGTTCTTGTAGTTTTCATTCTTCTTGGTAAGATAATAAAAGAGCACACACTCCGCCACAGTCTGAACAGGAGAAAGGGGAACATTTTTCCACAAACGCAACTTTTAGAACATTGACAAGTAAAAGTGCGCCTACACACACACACACACACACAATACAAACCTTTCTCTCCAGAAAAGATGCAATCAGACCAAAGTTCTTGGGATGCTGGATAAACCTGCAGGAAGATGATCACATGGTCAGAGACTCAGCGGACATGTTTCACCACAGATGGTTGCTCACTGTGCATCGCTCTCACGCCTGCATGTGGGGAGACTTTTCCTGGAACGGGTTCAGAAAAACCTCATCAAGCGTCACATGAAAGAGGAAGACTCGCTTCCTTCTGACACATTACTAACCAACCAAAGACACATTTGCCAACAGGATCCACATTGCGACGTCTTTACATACAGTCAAGTCCACAAGTATCATATTTTCTGGACTCTATGTTGCACGAGTACGAGTTGCATCTGTGATGATGCAGAGCACATCAGTTTTTTTCTCTGAACCGTTTGTGTGCCAGGTAAGAATACACAACATACGGAAAATAAAATTCTTCACCGACAGCTGTACATTTTCTAATAATCCTTTTGACATTGGGACGACGTCTGAATGAAGCCTGAAGTATCAGGTGATATTTTCACCGCAGTCTGTGAACTGTTGTCGGGTGAAATATTTGTGCTCTTACAGAAACCTGGTTACAGCAGGATGAATATGTTAGTTTAAATGAGTCAACACCCCCGAGTCACACTAACTGTCAGAATGCTCGTAGCACGGGCCGGGGCGGAGGATTAGCAGCAATCTTCCATTCCAGCTTATTAATTAATCAAAAACCTAGACAGAGCTTTAATTCATTTGAAAGCTTGTCTCTTAGTCTTGTCCATCCAAATTGGAAGTCCCAAAAACCAGTTTTATTTGTTATTATCTATCGTCCACCTGGTCGTTAATGTGAGTTTCTCTGTGAATTTTCAGACCTTTTGTCTGACTTAGTGCTTAGCTCAGATAAGATAATTATAGTGGGCGATTTTAACATCCACACAGATGCTGAGAATGACAGCCTCAACACTGCATTTAATCTATTATTAGACTCTATTGGCTTTGCTCAAAAAGTAAATGAGTCCACCCACCACTTTAATCATATCTTAGATCTTGTTCTGACTTATGGTATGGAAATAGAAGACTTAACAATATTCCCTGAAAACTCCCTTCTGTCTGATCATTTCTTAACATTTACATTTACTCTGATGGACTACCCAGCAGTGGGGAATAAGTTTCATTACACTAGAAGTCTTTCAGAAAGCGCTGTAACTAGGTTTAAGGATATGATTCCTTCTTTATGTTCTCTAATGCCATATACCAACACAGTGCAGAGTAGCTACCTAAACTCTGTAAGTGAGATAGAGTATCTCGTCAATAGTTTTACATCCTCATTGAAGACAAGTTTGGATGCTGTAGCTGCTCTAAAAAAGAGAGCTTTAAATCAGAAGTGTCTGACTCCGTGGTATAACTCACAAACTCGCAGCTTAAAGCAGATAACCCGTAAGTTGGAGAGGAAATGGCGTCTCACTAATTTAGAAGATCTTCACTTAGCCTGGAAAAAGAGTCTGTTGCTCTATAAAAAAAGCCCTCCGTAAAGCCAGGACATCTTTCTACTCATCACTAATTGAAGAAAATAAGAACAACCCCAGGTTTCTTTTCAGCACTGTAGCCAGGCTGACAAAGAGTCAGAGCTCTATTGAGCTGAGTATTCCATTAACTTTAACTAGTAATGACTTCATGACTTTCTTTGCTAACAAAATTTTAACTATTAGAGAAAAAATTACTCATAACATCCCAAAGACGTATCGTTATCTTTGGCTGCTTTCAGTGATGCCGGTATTTGGTTAGACTCTTTCTCTCTGATTGTTCTGTCTGAGTTATTTTCATTAGTTACTTCATCCAAACCATCAACATGTTTATTAGACCCCATTCCTACCAGGCTGCTCAAGGAAGCCCTACCATTATTTAATGCTTCGATCTTAAATATGATCAATCTATCTTTGTTAGTTGGCTATGTACCACAGGCTTTTAAGGTGGCAGTAATTAAACCATTACTTAAAAAGCCATCACTTGACCCATCTATCTTAGCTAATTATAGGCCAATCTCCAACCTTCCTTTTCTCTCAAAAATTCTTGAAAGGGTAGTTGTAAAACAGCTAACTGATCATCTGCAGAGGAATGGTCTATTTGAAGACTTTCAGTCAGGTTTTAGAATTCTTCATAGTACAGAAACAGCATTAGTGAAGGTTACAAATGATCTTCTCATGGCCTCGGACAGTGGACTCATCTCTGTGCTTGTTCTGTTAGACCTCAGTGCTGCTTTTGATAC
>NC_047106.1:146405437-146421941 GCF_902500255.1 Thalassophryne amazonica | reverse complement strand
TGACCCCACGGAGCGCAGGGGCTGTGGAGCGTGGGGCCAGCAGTACCTCCTCTTCAGCGGCCCACACAACACTCCTGCCACATTTATCCATATACTGTGGAGTTGCATCTGGTGTAAAACTTGTGCCAAATCAACATGCAGATCAACCTCTGATTTGCTGTGACCATCTCGAGTACAAACAATGGAGCAGCTGAAGAGACTTAGTTTACCTCATATCTCAGTGGCAAGTGTTTCAACTCTGTGATTGGAATTGTACAGAATTATCATCTCACATAGAGTATATCGGTAAAAAGATACAGCAGCGCATTTAGTTTCTTCAGAGACTAAGGGGAGGGGAGGTGAGGGTCTAGTGGTTAAGAGGTTGTGCTTGAGACCAGAAGATCCTGGGTTCAAATCCCAGCCTGACTGGAAAATCACTAAGGGCCCTTGGGCAAGGTCTTTAATCCCCTATTGCTCCCGGTGTGTAGTGGGCCCTTGTATGTCAGCACCCTGACATCGGGGTGAATGTGAGGCATTGTTGTAAAGCGCTTTGAGTGTCTGATGCAGATGGAAAAGCACTATATAGTCCATTTACTAAAATCTTTTGGAGCCAGCAGCCAAATCATTTTTTTTGTTTTTTACATCAGTGATTCAGTGTCATGCTCTATTGCATTACAGCTTGGTTGAGTAGCCTATTAGATAAAGACAAAGCAAAACTACACAACCAAATTAAAATCTGTTCAAAAATCATCAGGCTACCTGTAGAACGATGTCTTCAGGAAGCCCATGATAAGCGTCATGAGCTCCACTCAAAATGCAATGCGAACCAAGCTCCTGCTGCGGTCGTACAGGGACCGGATAGCCCTTAGCAAAGGACCCCGGACCCCGGACTCCCGGACCACTCCCCACAGGGTGCCCCGAGGGACATGGACGAATGCCTTCTCCAGATCCACAAAACACATGTAGACTGGTTGGGCAAACTCCCATGAACCCTCGAGCACCCGATGGAGCGTGTAGAGCTGGTCCAGTGTGCCGTGACCAGGACGAAAACCACACTGCTGAATCCGAGGTTCGACCATCGGTCGAATTCTCCTCTCCAGTACTCTGGAATAGACCTTACCGGGGAGGCTGAGGAGTGTGATCCCCCTATAGTTGGAACACACCCTCCGGTCCCCCTTCTTAAACAGAGGGACCACCACCCCGGTCTGCCAATCCAGAGGCACTGTCCCCGATCGCCACGCGATGTTGCAGAGGCGTGTCAGCCAAGACAGCCCCACAACATCCAGAGACTTAAGGTACTCAGGATGGATTTCATCCACCCCAGGAGCCTTGCCACCAAGGAGCTTTCTAACCACCTCGGTGACTTCGGCCTGGGTAATGGATGAGTCCGCCTCCGAGTCCCCAGTCTCTGCTTCCTCTTCGGAAGATGTGATGATGGGATTGAGGAGATCCTCGAAGTACTCCTTCCACCGCCCGACAACATCCTCAGTCAGGGTCAACAGCTCCCCACCCGCACCGTAAACAGTGCTGGTGGAGAGCTGCTTCTACCTCCTGAGGCGTCGGATGGTTTGCCAGAATCTCTTCGAGGCTGACCGATAGTCCTCCTCCATAGCCTCCCCGAACTCCTCCCAGACCTGAGTTTTTGCCTCTGCGACCGCACGGGCTGCGGCATGCTTGGCCTTCCAGTACCTGTCAGCTGCCTCTGGGATCCCACCTACCAACAAAGATAAGTAGGACTCCTTCTTCAGCTTGATGGCATCCCTTACTTCCGGTGTCCACCACCGGGTTCGGGGATTGCCGCCGCGACAGGCACCAGAGACCTTGCAACCACAGCTACGAGCAGCCGCATCGACAATGGAGTTGGAGAACATGGTCCACTCAGACTCCATGTCTCCAACCTCCCCCGGGATCTGGGAGAAGCTCTCTTGGAGGTGGGAGTTGAAGACCTCGCTGACAGAGGGTTCCACCAGTCGTTCCCAGCAGACCCTCATGATACGTTTGGGCCTGACAGGTCTTACCAGCTTCCTACCCTCCCAACGGATCCAACTCACCACCAGGTGGTGATCAGTCGACAGCTCTGCCCCTCTCTTCACTCGAGTGTCCGAGACACGTGGCCGAAGGTCAGATGATACGACTACAAAGTCGATCATCGACCTCCGGCTCAGGGTGTCCTGGTGCCACGTGCACTTATGGACACCTTTGTGCTTGAACATGGTGTTCGTGATTGACAAACTGTGACTAGCACAGAAGTCCAACAACTGAACACCACTCGGGTTCAGATCGGGGAGGCCATGCTTCCCGATCACCCCCATCCAGGTCTCACTGTCACCGCCCACGTGGGCGTTGAAATCCCCCAGGAGAACAATGGAGTCCCCAGTCGGAGCGCTATCTAGTACCCCTCCCAGAGACTCCAGGAAGGTCGGGTACTCTGCACTGCTGCTCAGCCCATAGGCCGAGACAACGGTGAGAGACCTGTCCCCGACCCGAATGCGTAGGGACGCGACCCTCTCATTCACCGGAGTGAACTCCAACACTTGGCGAATGAGCTGGGGAGCAATAAGCAATGCGACCCCAGCTCTCCGCCTCTCCACGTGGGTGACGCCAGAAAAATGAAGCGTCCAGCCCCTCTCCAGGAGTTGGGTACCAGAGCCCAAGCTGTGCATGGAGGTGAGCCCGACTATCTCTAGTCAGTATCTCTCAACCTCCCGCACAAGCTCAGGCTCCTTCCCCCCTAGCGAGGTGACCTTCCACGTCCCAACAGCCAGGGGCTGTGAGCATGGACCGGACCATCAGGCCACCCGCCCTCGACCGCCACCCAATCAACTCTGCACCCGACCCCCATGGCCCCCTCTGCAGGTGGTGAATCCACAGGAGGGCGGGCCCACGTCACTCTTTCGGGCTGAGCCCGGCCGGGCCCCATGGGCTAAGGCCCAACCACCAGGCGCTGACGCGCGAGCCCCAACCCCAGGCCTGGTTCCAGGGTGGGACCCCCGCTCCGCCATACCGGGCGATGTCACGGTCCTTGATCTTTTACTGGTCATAGAGGTATACAAACACTCTTTTGTATATCACTCAATCCTGCTTTTGAACCAACTATAAATCCAGTGCATTATTAACCCATGGGGGTATTCATTGTTGTCTAGGTTGTTATGTTGTCTGCCTTGTTTGTCTTGGGGATCTGCACTTGTACATGTGAATTTATCTGGTGTGAGCACTATGTGTATGTATTTGTGTATGTAGTGTATTTATTTCTTATGGCCTCAGACAGTGGACTCATCTCTGTGCTTGTCCTGTTAGACCTCAGTGCAGCTTTTGATACTGTTGACCATAAAATTTTATTACAGAGATTAGAGCATGCCATAGGTATTAAAGGCACTGTGCTGCAGTGGTTTGAATCATATTTATCTAATAGATTACCATTTGTTCATGTAAATGGGGAATCTTCTTCACAGACTAAGGTTAATTATGGAGTTCCACAAGGTTCTGTGCTAGGACCAATTTTATTCACTTTATACATGCTTCCCTTAGGCAGTATTATTAGACAGCATTGCTTAAATTTTCATTGTTACGCAGATGATACCCAGCTTTATCTATCCATGAAGCCAGAGGACACACACCAATTAGCTAAACTGCAGGATTGTCTTACAGACATAAAGACATGGATGACCTCTAATTTCCTGCTTTTAAACTCAGATAAAACTGAAGTTATTGTACTTGGCCCCACAAATCTTAGAAACATGGTGTCTAACCAGATCCTTACTCTGGATGGCATTACCCTGACCTCTAGTAATACTGTGAGAAATCTTGGAGTCATTTTTGATCAGGATATGTCATTCAAAGCGCATATTAAACAAATATGTAGGACTGCTTTTTTGCATTTACGCAATATCTCTAAAATCAGAAAGGTCTTGTCTCAGAGTGATGCTGAAAAACTAATTCATGCATGTATTTCCTCTAGGCTGGACTATTGTAATTCATTATTATCAGGTTGTCCTAAAAGTTCCCTAAAAAGCCTTCCGTTAATTCAAAATGCTGCAGCTAGAGTACTGACGGGGACTAGAAGGAGAGAGGCCTTGCTCTCCCTGAGCCTGGTTCTGCTGGAGGTTTCTTCCTGTTAAAAGGGAGTTTTTCCTTCCCACTGTCGCCAAGTGCTTGCTCACAGGGGGTCGTTTTGAACGTTGGGGTTTTTCTGTAATTATTGTATGGCTTTGCCTTACAATATAAAGCACCTTGGGGCAACTGTTTGTTGTGATTTGGCGCTATATAAATAAATTTTATTTGATTGATTTGATTTGATTTATTATGATTTTAAACGAGCCTCCCAGGCATGCAAAATTAATTTCAGTTTTGAACTGACAAATAAAGTATCTATCTATCTATCTATCTATCTATCTATCTATCTATCTATCTATCTATCTATCTATCTATCAGTAATCAATGCATTCATAAAACAGAAAGACTGAGGAATTCATCGTTACCATGGACACGTCTGCTGAAGGTGGCTTCCATCAGCTCCCCCCTGAATGTGAAGTCTTTGGGATCTTTGACTTTCCTCACTACAAGGTCTTGGCTCACTGCGCCACTGAAGTATGAATCTTTTATCACATCCAAAACAGAAATATTGTTAGAAATAAAAACAGCTAAAGTGTAAAAAAAACCAACAACAAGCAATTTCATCTCGTTTTATTGATAAGTGACATACATACATCAGCATGTTTTCAGTTTCCAGGGGGTATGTGTGTTACCTGTCACTGATTGTTATGAACGGGACGCCAGCCACAAATAACATGGCGAACATACAGATTCTACACCCAAATTCTATTTTAATATACGTACATACACACAAGTCACTATCAGTTTTTTTTTACTAGCAGATAATGCATATATTAATTACATCCAAATGAATTATACTGTTGATCACAAATTTATATTTTGCATAACACAGGCCATGCGGGCTGCCATAGCAACACAACACACACACACGCACAAACACACAAAACAGAAAAAAAAGATTGTCGTTAGTTTCATAACTATGACTGTGCAGCAGTTAACCATTTAGAATTAATATCAAGTTCTCAGCCAGACTGACCCATAAATAAACATTGCACTTTAGAAACTCCCCTCCCGTACAGTCTTTGTCCTCTCTCGCTTGTCTCGGGGCTCTTCATGACCACAGCTGGCTCTGTTTTTCTGTGTCTGGGGCACTCACTGACTGTGGTCCCGGACACATTTACACACTTGCTCAAGTCAAATATCGTCGGGATTACAGCGTCATGAGCTCCACTCAAAAACCTCCACTCGTTCCTTATTTTTCAGTGGTAGCGCATGACAGAAAAGATCATTTTTCTGTACTACTTCTGTACTGCTACTGTTTCTTCATTACTGCAGCTGGGAGCCACGCAAAAACCACCCATTTTCGCTAAAACACTCTCTGATTTCTCGCTCGGATGTAAAATCCACAGGAGAGAGGACAGCATGCAAGCTTGGTCAACATATAGTAATGTCATTAAACTTCAGACCTATCACATGCTTTCTTTATCAATTTTAATTTTTTCAATTTATGAATCATCAAAAACACAGAAAAAAAGAAAGGTGGGAAATGTATGTTTACAGTATGTTCTATCAGATAAGATAAAAATTTTAGGCTAGACCTCCTTTAAGCCAGCAAGTAATGACTAAATTAAGTCAGCAGCTGGTGGCCAAATTCAGACAGCAGTTAATGACTAAATTAAGACAGCAGTAAACCCTCTGGGGCTGACACCGTCGTATACGATGGCTGAGACCAAGCTTTACTAAATTCTAAATAACTTTTTAATGATATGAGATAGGAACTTACTTTTTTGCTGAAAAGTTAACTCCGCAGACTTTCAAGCCACCATCCACCATCTTTGTACTCCTCACAGAAGTTGTGTGATGACGTGCGCAATGTGAGTGTCCAATCGGAATTGGTTCACCATCACATGGTTTTCAAAAATCCAATTATAGGGCAGATTTACCTCACGTGCTAAACCAAAGATTGATTTTAGGAGTGATGTGTTACTAGTTGGCCCATTTGAATAGCCATCTGGCTGTTGGCTCCAATGTGCCCTGCACCATTATGCACAGCAATCAGTGAAAGTGAGCAGACGGAGCACCTCTCACGCAATCTCACGTACTCAACCAAAGAGTGTGTGAGTTTCAAAGATGCTCCGCTCCTCATTACCTGTGAATGTTATTGAATAAGCCTATGGCAAGCTCTCTCGCTCCGACGTAAAGCACTGTTTACCATATCAATGGAGCGAGGGCGGAGCGGGCACTCCTCAGAGTGTAAGGAGCCAAAGTGAGCCAAAGTGTGAAAGCTGCTTTCAGAGCAGGACAGAACATTCCGAAACACAGTAGATGTAGAAGTTTGTGATGTGACCTTTTTGTAATAGCAGACAGAAATTGCTTTGAGATGAAGAGAAACAAAAGGTATAGACCATTTTTTATATAGTGTTCAAAATGTGCATTTGTGTTTATTGTTTGAACATTTTTGTTGTACAGTCTTTCACACAAGAGCCAAAATTACCTTTATAAAGTGTAAAACAGTTTTTTTTTTATTATTATAGTTTGCTGTGTGTTTTGAATAAATGTGTGTGGAAAATTATTTCTGCTTTACTTTTCCCTTTCTTATTTCTGATTGTAAACCTTTATTACACATATAAAACACAACTATAGCATATATATTGAAAGTACAGAGTGACTGTACTGTAATCACTAAATGAAGCCAGCATTGAGTGTCTAAATTAAGAAAGAAGTTAATGACTAAATTAAGACAGCAGTGAGTGACAAAATTAAGCCAGCAGTTAGTGACTACGTTAAGCCTGCAGTTAGTGACTAAATTAAGAAAGCAGTTAGTGACTAAATGAAGACAACAGTGACTAAATAAAGACAACAGTAAGTGACTAAGTTACGCCAGCAGTTAGTGACTAAATGAAGCCAGCATTGAGTGTCTATATTAAGAAAACAGTTAATGACTAAATTAAAACAGCAGCGAGTGCCTAAATCAATCAATCAATCAACTTTTTTCTTGTATAGCGCCAAATCACAACAAACAGTTGCCCCAAGGTGCTCCACATTGCAAGGCAAGGCCATACAATAATTATGAAACACAGTCTACGTCTAAAGCAACATAACCAAGGGATGGTCCAGGGTCACCCGATCCAGCCCTAACTATAAGCCTTAGCGAAAAGGAAAGTTTTAAGCCTAATCTTAAAAGTAGAGAGGGTATCTGTCTCCCTGATCTGAATTGGGAGCTGGTTCCACAGGAGAGGAGCCTGAAAGCTGAAGGCTCTGCCTCCCATTCTACTCTTACAAACCCTAGGAACTACAAGTAAGCCCGCAGTCTGAGAGCGAAGCGCTCTAATGGGGTAATATGGTACTACGAGGTCCCTAAGATAAGATGGGACCTGATTATTCAAAACCTTATAAGTAAGAAGAAGAATTTTAAATTCTATTCTAGCATTAACAGGAAGCCAATGAAGGGAGGCCAACACGGGTGAGATATGCTCTCTCCTGCTAGTCCCCGTCAGTACTCTAGCTGCAGCATTCTGAACCAACTGAAGGCTTTTTAGGGAACTTTTAGGACAACCTGATAATAATGAATTACAATAGTCCAGCCTAGAGGAAATAAATGCATGAATTAGTTTTTCAGCATCACTCTGAGACAAGACCTTTCTGATTTTAGAGATATCGCGTAAATGCAAAAAGGCAGTCCTACATATTTGTTTAATATGCGCTTTGAATGACATATCCTGATCAAAAATAACTCCAAGATTTCTCACAGTATTACTAGAGATCAGGGAAATGCCATCCAGAGTAACGATCTGGTTAGACACCATGCTTCTAAGATTTGTGGGGCCAAGTACAATAACTTCAGTTTTATCTGAGTTTAAAAGCAGGAAATTAGAGGTCATCCATGTCTTTATGTCTGTAAGACAATCCTGCAGTTTAGCTAATTGGTGCGTATCCTCTGGCTTCATGGATAGATAAAGCTGGGTATCATCTGCGTAACAATAAAAATTTAAGCAATACCGTCTAATAATACTGCCCAAGGGAAGCATGTATAAAGTGAATAAAATTGGTCCTAGCACAGAACCTTGTGGAACTCCATAATTAACTTTAGTCTGTGAAGAAGATTCCCCATTTACATGAACAAACTGTAATCTATTAGACAAATATGATTCAAACCACCGCAGCGCAATGCCTTTAATACCTATGACATGCTCTAATCTCTGTAATAAAATTTTATGGTCAACAGTATCAAAAGCAGCACTGAGGTCCAACAGAACAAGCACAGAGATAAGTCCACTGTCCGAAGCCATAAGAAGATCATTTGTAACCTTCACTAATGCTGTTTCTGTACTATGATGGATTCTAAAACCTGACTGAAACTCTTCAAATAGACCATTCCTCTGCAGGTGATCAGTTAGCTGTTTTACAACTACCCTCTCAAGAATCTTTGAGAGAAAAGGAAGGTTGGAGATTGGCCTATAATTAGCTAAGATAGCTGGGTCAAGTGATGGCTTTTTAAGTAATGGTTTAATTACTGCCACCTTAAAGGCCTGTGGTACATAACCAACTAACAAAGATAGATTGATCATATTTAAGATTGAAGCATTAAATAATGGTAGGACTTCCTTGAGCAGCCTGGCAGGAATGGGGTCTAATAAGCATGTTGATGGTTTGGATGAAGTAACTAATGAAAATAACTCAGACAGAACAATCGGAGAGAAAGAGTCTAACCAAATACCGGCATCACTGAAAGCAGCCAAAGATAACGATACATCTTTGGGATGGTTATGAGTAATTTTTTCTCTAATAGTCAGAAGTCATTACTAGTTAAAGTTAATGGAATACTCAGCTCAATAGAGCTCTGACTCTTTGTCAGCCTGGCTACAGTGCTGAAAAGAAACCTGGGGTTGTTCTTATTTTCTTCAATTAGTGATGAGTAGAAAGATGTCCTAGCTTCACGAAGGGCTTTCTTATAGAGCAACAAACTCTTTTTCCAGGCTAAGTGAAGATCTTCTAAATTAGTGAGACGCCATTTCCTCTCCAAATGAAGAGAGGACCCTAACCCTAACCCTAAATGAAGATAGTAGTTAAGCCCGCAGTTAGTGACAAAATTAAGCCAGCAGTTAATGACTAAATTAAGCCAGCAACTAATGAGTAAATTAAGCCAGCAACTAGTGACTACATTAGGAAAGCAGTTAGTGACTAAATGAACTCAACAGTCTTTTGGTCCCCACATTAGAGACATTACGAGGACTGCCTTCTTTCATCTGCAAAATGTAGCGAGGATTCGTCCCATCCTGTCTATGGCTGATGCTGAGACTTTGTTACATGCGTTTATTTCTTCCAGATTGGATTATTGTAATGTTTTATTTTCTGGCCTGCCACAGTCTAGCATTCGAGGACTTCAATTGGTACAGAATGCTGCTGCCAGACTTTTGATACAAAGTAGAAGGTTTGACCACATTACTCCCATTCTGGCATCCCTTCATTGGCTACCAGGTTCTGCCAGATCGGATTTTAAAGTTTTATTGTTGGTTTATAAAGTTGTTCATGGACTGGCACCTTCCTACCTGGCGGACTTGGTTAAGCCCTACGTACCTGCGAGGCCCTTGCGTCCGCAGGGTGCAGGGCTTCTGTGTGTTCTGAGGATGAACAAGACGTCTGTGGGGTATAGAGCCTTCTCCTACCATGGTCTGACTCTTTGGAACAATCTACCTGCTGTTATTCGGCAGTCTGACATGGTGGAGACTTTTAAATCAAGACTGAAGACCCACTTCTTTAGACTGTCTTATCATTAATTTAATTTGGTTGTGTTTCCTTTGTAATTTCCTTTTATTCTTCTGTGTTTTCCTTTTTTTATTGTGCTTTTCTTGCTTTTAATTTTCATTTTTGATTAATTTGTGTTGTTGTGAATTGTGTGAAGCGTCTTGGGGTGACTTTGTCATGAGTTGGCGCTATATAAATTAATAAATTGAAATTGAAATTGAACAGTGCCTAAATTAAGCCAGCAGTGAGTGACTAAATTAAGCCATCAGTTAATGACTAAATTAAGACAACAGTTAGTTACGAAATTAATCCAGCAGTTAATAAATAAATGAAGCCATCACTGAGTGTCTAAATTAAGACAGCAGTTAATGACTAAATTAAGACAGCAGTGAGTGCCTAAATGAAGATAGTAGTTAAGCCCGCAGTTAGTGACAAAATTAAGCCAGCAGTTAGTGACAAAATAAAGCCACCAGTTAGTGACCAAGTTAAGCCAGCAGTTAATGACTAAGTTAAGCCAGCAACTAATGACTAAATTAAGCCAGCAACTAGTGACTACATTAGGAAAGCAGTTAGTGACTAAATGAACTCAACAGTCTTTTGGTCCCCACATTAGAGACATTACGAGGACTGCCTTCTTTCATCTGCAAAATGTAGCGAGGATTCGTCCCATCCTGTCTACGGCTGATGCTGAGACTTTGTTACATGCGTTTATTTCTTCCAGATTGGATTATTGTAATGTTTTATTTTCTGGCCTGCCGCAGTCTAGCATTCGAGGACTTCAATTGGTACAGAATGCTGCTGCCAGACTTTTGATACAAAGTAGAAGGTTTGACCACATTACTCCCATTCTGGCATCCCTTCATTGGCTACCAGGTTCTGCCAGATCGGATTTTAAAGTTTTATTGTTGGTTTATAAAGTTGTTCATGGACTGGCACCTTCCTACCTGGCGGACTTGGTTAAGCCCTACGTACCTGCGAGGCCCTTGCGTCCGCAGGGTGCAGGGCTTCTGTGTGTTCCGAGGATGAACAAGACGTCTGTGGGGTATAGAGCCTTCTCCTACCATGGTCTGACTCTTTGGAACAATCTACCTGCTGTTATTCGGCAGTCTGACATGGTGGAGACTTTTAAATCAAGACTGAAGACCCACGTCTTTAGACTGTCTTATCATTAATTTAATTTGGTTGTGTTTCCTTTGTAATTTCCTTTTATTCTTCTGTGTTTTCCTTTTTTTTATTGTGCTTTTCTTGCTTTTAATTTTCATTTTTGATTAATTTGTGTTGTTGTGAATTGTGTGAAGCGTCTTGGGGTGACTTTTTCATGAGTTGGCACTATATAAATTAACAAATTGAAATTGAAATTGAACAGTGACTAAATTAAGCCAGCAGTGAGTGACTAAATTAAGCCATCAGTTAATGACTAAATTAAGACAACAGTTAGTTACGAAATTAATCCAGCAGTTAATAAATAAATGAAGCCATCACTGAGTGTCTAAATTAAGACAGCAGTTAATGACTAAATTAAGACAGCAGTGAGTGCCTAAAGCCGGGTTCACACGGCAGGATAATTAGGCCGATATCGGACCTGATCTTCCCCTTCCAACAATCTTAAGGACGCCCCGACAATCGTGATGACGTCAAAGATAATCTTATCAGATATTCCTGCCGTGTGTGGTGTGTTCAGAGCGCTCCGATTGCAAATCGGTGATATTCAACATGTTGGATTTTTTGGCCCGATTTCGCAGCGTGTGTTGTGTCCTCCGACCACAAACGAGCTCACAGCCTGCTGAATGTGACGTGCAGCCAATCAGAAAGCGAGGTGACAGACGTACGGGGCGGAAAATAAAATCAAAACAGCTGTTCTGACTTACCAGAAAGTCCGGTGGTCGAGCTGTCTCCACTCCTTTAAATAACACCTTTGCTTTTTCTTTTTGTATTTTTTCCCCTCTTTTAAATAGTCCACAAAGTACCTCTGTTTGTTTACTCTGAAGTCACGTTTAATCTCGAGAGATTTTGCGAGATTTCCTGTCTGAGCTGTGAATGTCTGTGTGAAATCTGTGTGTGGTGTTGCTGTCCTCACCGTGTGGCTGAACACCACACACTGTACCACCAAACCTGTTAGATCCATGCTTTTTTATCTTCACGTGTGTTGTCTCTCAGGTTTTGGAAGCCTAAAGATAATTTTAAGATCCTGCCATGTGAACCAGGTTTAAATTAAGATAGAAGTTAATGTTTAAATTGAGTCAGCGTTTAGTGACAAACTAAAGCCAGCAGTTAGTGACTAATTTAAGACAACAATTAGTGACTAATTAAGCCAGCAGTTAATGATTAAATTAAGCCAGCAGTTAATGCCTAAATTAAGATAGAAGTTAATGTTTAAGCCAGCAGTTAGTGACAAAATTAAGCCAGCAGTTAGTCACTAAATTAAGATAGAACTTAATGTTTAAGCCAGCAGTTAGTGACTAAATTAAGACAGCAGTTAGTGTCTAAATTAAGATAGAACTTAATGTTTAAGCCAGCAGTTAGTGACAAAATTAAGCCAGCAGTTAGTGACTAAATTAAGACAGCAGTTAGTGACTAAATTAAGATAGAACTTAATGTTTAAGCCAGCGGTTAGTGACAAAATTAAGCCAGCAGTTAGTGACTAAATTAAGATAGAAGTTAATGTTTAAGCCAGCGGTTAGTGACAAAATTAAGCCAGCAGTTAGTGACTAAATTAAGATAGAAGTTAATGTTTAAGCCAGCGGTTAGTGACAAAATTAAGCCAGCAGTTAGTAACTAAATTAAGATAGAACTTAATGTTTAAGACAGCAGTTAGTGACTAAATTAAGATAGAACTTAATGTTTAAGCCAGCAGTTAGTGACAAAATTAAGCCAGCAGTTAGTGACTAAATTAAGACAGCGGTTAATGATTAAATTAAGCCAGCGGTGAATGATTAAATTAAACCAGCAGTTAATGATTAAATTAAGCCAGCAGTTAATGATTAAATTAAGCCAGCAGTTAGTGACTAAATTAAGACAGCGGTGAATGATTAAATTAAGGCAGCAGTTAGTGACTAAATTAAGCCAGCAGTTAATGATTAAATTAAGCCAGCGGTGAATGATTAAATTAAGCCAGCAGTTAATGATTAAATTAAGCCAGCGGTGAATGATTAAATTAAGACAGCAATTAATGATTAAATTAAGACAGCAGTTAATGATTAAATTAAGACAGCAGTTAATGATTACATTAAGCCAGCAGTTAATTAATAAATGACGCCATCATTAAAGTGTCTAAATTAAGAAAGCAGTTAATGACTTAATAAAGACAGCAGTTAGTGAATAAAGTAAGCCAGCAGTTAATGACTAAATTAAGCCAGCAGTTAGTGACAAAATGAAGCCAGCAGTTAGTGACTAAATTAAGCCAGCAGTTAATGATTAAATTAAGACAGCAGTTAATGATTAAATTAAGCCAACAGTTAGTGATTAAATTAAGCCAACAGTTAATGATTAAATTAAGACAGCAGTTAGTGACTAAATTAAGACAGCAGTTAATGATTAAATTAAGCCAGCAGTTAATGATTAAATTAAGCCAGCAGTTAGTGACTAAATTAAGACAGCAGTTAATGATTAAATTAAGACAGCAGTTAATGATTAAATTAAGCCAACAGTTAGTGATTAAATTAAGCCAACAGTTAATGATTAAATTAAGCCAGCAGTTAGTGACTAAATCAATCAATCAATCAATCAATTTTTTTTATATAGCGCCAAATCACAACAAACAGTTGCCCCAAGGCGCTTTATATTGTAAGGCAAGGCCATACAATAATTATGTAAAACCCCAACGGTCAAAACGACCCCCTGTGAGCAAGCACTTGGCTACAGTGGGAAGGAAAAACTCCCTTTTAACAGGAAGAAACCTCCAGCAGAACCAGGCTCAGGGAGGGGCAGTCTTCTGCTGGGACTGGTTGGGGCTGAGGGAGAGAACCAGGAAAAAGACATGCTGTGGAGGGGAGCAGAGATCGATCACTAATGATTAAATGCAGAGTGGTGCATACAGAGCAAAAAGAGAAAGAAACAGTGCATCATGGGAACCCCCCAGCAGTCTAAGTCTATAGCAGCATAACTAAGGGATGGTTCAGGGTCACCTGATCCAGCCCTAACTATAAGCTTTAGCAAAAAGGAAAGTTTTAAGCCTAATCTTAAAAGTAGAGAGGGTGTCTGTCTCCCTGATCTGAATTGGGAGCTGGTTCCACAGGAGAGGAGCCTGAAAGCTGAAGGCTCTGCCTCCCATTCTACTCTTACAAACCCTAGGAATTACAAGTAAGCCTGCAGTCTGAGAGCGAAGCGCTCTATTGGGGTGATATGGTACTACGAGGTCCCTAAGATAAGATGGGACCTGATTATTCAAAACCTTATAAGTAAGAAGAAGAATTTTAAATTCTATTCTAGAATTAACAGGAAGCCAATGAAGAGAGGCCAATATGGGTGAGATATGCTCTCTCCTTCTAGTCCCCGTCAGTACTCTAGCTGCAGCATTTTGAATTAACTGAAGGCTTTTTAGGGAACTTTTAGGACAACCTGATAATAATGAATTACAATAGTCCAGCCTAGAGGAAATAAATGCATGAATTAGTTTTTCAGCATCACTCTGAGACAAGACCTTTCTGATTTTAGAGATATTGCATAAATGCAAAAAAGCAGTCCTACATATTTGTTTAATATGCGCTTTGAATGACATATCCTGATCAAAAATGACTCCAAGATTTCTCACAGTATTACTAGAGATCAGGGAAATGCCATCCAGAGTAAGGATCTGGTTAGACACCATGCTTCTAAGATTTGTGGAGCCAAGTACAATAACTTCAGGTTTATCTGAGTTTAAAAGCAGGAAATTAGAGGTCATCCATGTCTTTATGTCTGTAAGACAATCCTGCAGTTTAGCTAATTGGTGTGTATCCTCTGGCTTCATGGATAGATAAAGCTGGGTATCATCTGCGTAACAATGAAAATTTAAGCAATACCGTCTAATAATACTGCCTAAGGGAAGCATGTATAAAGTGAATAAAATTGGTCCTAGCACAGAACCTTGTGGAACTCCATAATTAACTTTAGTCTGTGAAGAAGATTCCCCATTTACATGAACAAACTGTAATCTATTAGACAAAATATGATTCAAACCACCGCAGCGCAGTGCCCTTAATACCTATGACATGCTCTAATCTCTGTAATAAAATTTTATGGTCAACAGTATCAAAAGCAGCACTGAGGTCCAACAGAACAAGCACAGAGATAAGTCCACTGTCCGAAGCCATAAGAAGATCATTTGTAACCTTCACTATTGCTGTTTCTGTACTATGATGAATTCTAAAACCTGACTGAAACTCTTCAAATAGACCATTCCTCTGCAGGTGATCAGTTAGCTGTTTTACAACTACCCTCTCAAGAATCTTTGAGAGAAAAGGAAGGTTGGAGATTGGCCTATAATTAGCTAAGATAGCTGGGTCAAGTGATGGCTTTTTAAGTAATGGTTTAATTACTGCCACCTTAAAGGCCTGTGGTACATAACCAACTAACAAAGATAGATTGATCATATTTAAGATTGAAGCATTAAATAATGGTAGGACTTCCTTGAGCAGCCTGGCAGGAATGGGGTCTAATAAACATGTTGATGGTTTGGATGAAGTAACTAATGAAAATAACTCAGACAGAACAATCGGAGAGAAAGAGTCTAACCAAATACCGGCATCACTGAAAGCAGCCAAAGATAACGATACATCTTTGGGATGGTTATGAGTAATTTTTTCTCTAATAGTCAAAATTTTGTTAGCAAAGAAAGTCATGAAGTCATTACTAGTTAAAGTTAATGGAATACTCAGCTCAATAGAGCTCTGACTCTTTGTCAGCCTGGCTACAGTGCTGAAAAGAAACCTGGGGTTGTTCTTATTTTCTTCAATTAGTGATGAGTAGAAAGATGTCCTAGCTTTACGGAGGGCTTTTTTATAGAGCAACAAACTCTTTTTCCAGGCTAAGTGAAGATCTTCTAAATTAGTGAGACGCCATTTCCTCTCCAACTTACGGGTTATCTGCTTTAAGCTACGAGTTTGAGTTATACCACGGAGTCAGACACTTCTGATTTAAAGCTCTCTTTTTCAGAGGAGCTACAGCATCCAAAGTTGTCTTCAATGAGGATGTAAAACTATTGACGAGATACTCTAACTCCCTTACAGAGTTTAGGTAGCTACTCTGCTCTGTGTTGGTATATGACATTTGAGAACATAAAGAAGGAATCATATCCTTAAACCTAGTTACAGCGCTTTCTGAAAGACTTCTAGTGTAATGAAACTTATTCCCCACTGCTGGGTAGTCCAACAGGGTAAATGTAAATGTTATTAAAAAATGATCAGACAGAAGGGAGTTTTCAGGGAATACTGTTAAGTCTTCTATTTCCATACCATAAGTCAGAACAAGATCTAAAATATGATTAAAGTGGTGGGTGGACTCATTTACTTTTTGAGCAAAGCCGATAGAGTCTAATAATAGATTAAATGCAGTGTTGAGGCTGTCATTCTCAGCATCTGTGTGGATGTTAAAATCGCCCACTATAATTATCTTATCTGAGCTAAGCACTAAGTCAGACAAAAGGTCTGAAAATTCACAGAGAAACTCACAGTAACGACCAGGTGGACGATAGATAATAACAAATAAAACTGGTTTTTGGGACTTCCAATTTGGATGGACAAGACAGAGC